>NC_133793.1:16781066-16838843 GCF_003597395.2 Chelonoidis abingdonii | reverse complement strand
ACCAAAAACTAACTGCACACACAGAAACTTCCCTCCCTCAAGATTTGAAAGTATCCTGTCCCCTGACTGGTCCTCTGGTCAGGTGACAGCCAGGCTGACTGAACTTGTTAACCCTTTACAGTCAAAAGAGATATAAAGTACTTCTGTTCTATTAACTCCTACTATCTGTTTATGACAGTGCCTTTTAACACTAGCAGAACCAGTGATACCTTGTAAAGAAGTTTTCACAAAACTGGGTTTGTGCTGAGATGTGAAAGGTTTATTTTTCCCAGGGCCGCCCGTGGGGGGGAGAAAGTGGGGCAATTTGTCCTGGGCCCCACAGGGGCGCCCACGAGAATATAGTATTGCAATTTTTTTTATGGAAGGGGCCCCCCAAAATTACTTTATCCCAGACCCCCTGAATCCTCTGGGCGTCCCTGCACACACACCCACAGGAAAAGTACAATGGCTATAACAAAGGGAGATATTTATTTACAGAGAGATAAGATGAGAAATACAACAAGGGGAAATATAATGCACACAGAGTTCAGGAGGCCTGAGCAACGTTCTAGTCCAGTGGTGAATCCTGGGGGCTTCTGGTTGTCTTCAGCGCTAGTGAACTCTCCCCAGCAAACCCCTCCGGTGCCCGCTTCTGCCGCTCTCTGCAAAGTCCCACAGAGCGACCACCTCCCCACTTAACTAGCTACAGCCTCCCTCCTTGTTCCCAGTGCAGGGTCACAAGCCCCAGTACTCACAGCCCCATGCAGCTCTGGGCAGACGTGATACTGGGTCCAGCTCCGGCCTGTCCTTCTCGGGCAATTTCCCCTGGCACAGGGCTCTTCCTGGCTCCTGTCCTGGGCTGTCCCTGATGGGGCCTGTCCTGCTCAGACCTCAGGCAGGTTCTCCCTCTTCACTTCTCCAGGGCCTGCCGACCGCCCCTCCCTCTCCCTGGAGCTCCAGCACTGCCCCCCTGGAGTTTGCCTCCTTTTTTCTTACTCTCCCACTCCCCCTGAGAAAAAGATTTAAAGGAGTCATGCTGTCTAAACCCCAAAGGTGTTACAGAGGGAATGCTTCCCATGCATTTGACTTCATGTAGCGTGAGCTGGATTTTATCTGGGTTGAACTTGAAATTCTCTGCTTGAGCCTTTGCCATCATTTTCCCCTGTGTCTGATCAAATTAAGTTGATGCTGCTATTATCACGTTCTCTGCTATTATAATGACCCTGCAATATCTCCAAATGTTTTGTTATTCTTTTGTTGAAATATGTCACTAGCTAACTTTACTCCAAAAGTGGATGAAGAAACTTGTATCTGCCCCAGGGTGCATTGAAAGCAGATGACCCCTTATCTGAGGTGGCCTGCCAATTTCCATCTTTCTCATCTACAGTAGTGAATATGCTTGTTACCAGCTAGTTGGTATTGAACAGGCTGGAGTAATGTGGCTTTAGTAGAGATTTATTAAGGTCTCTAGGATCCACACAAATCCTAATTGTAATATATGGAGATATACCTATCTCATAGCACTGGAAGGGACCCTGAAAGGTCATTGAATCCAGCCCCCTGCTTTCATTAGCAAGACCAAGTACTGATTTTTCCCCAAACCCCTAAGAGGCCCCCTCAAGGATTGAGCTCATAACCCTGGGTTAGCAGGCCAGTGCTCAAACCACTAAGCTAGTCCTCCCCCCACTGCTATTTCTCTGCTAAGTTCTCACCAAACTGTTAACCAGGGCCAGCTCTAGCCATTTCGCCGCCCCAAGCACGCCTGCGGGAGGTCCACCGGAGTCGCCTACCACCCTCCCGGCAATCAGCAGAGCGTCCCCCGCGGCATGCCACGCCAAGCACGTGCTTGGCGCGCTGGGGCCTGCAGCCGGCCCTGCTGTTAACCCATGGAATGAGTATGTTCAATTTGGCTAAGACATTTTCATTTTCTACTGCCTAAGTGCATCTTTGAGTTTGTCTGTCACAGCAAAAGGTATATTCGGTAGCTGTGTGTGACAGGGATGACGATGGATTCATAGATATGTGGTGCTTCCCATGGAATTCGCCTGGTCCCCAGAAGATCTCTGGTATTGTGCAATTCATCCTTCTTTAGTTCTGTGTGCCGGGGTGCGCAGCCTGCCTGTTCTGTACAGTAGGGTTAGCTTCCCTCCAAACAGCGGTGTTGTGGATTCCTCATTGGTGAAGAACTGAAGGCTGAGCTTGTTCTTGACTGTTGCTGCTGTTAGGGTGACTTCCTTCACAGTGTGTTCTGGAACTGCCTGTATCTGTATTTAGTTGGGACCTGGTATCTTTTTCAGAAGGTGAATTGGTAAAATATTAGCTTCAGCCTCGGTATCAAGCTTGAACTTTACTGGTACATTTTTTACATACAGTGTAGAATAGCAGCGTTTGACTGAGTGTCTTATACAATTTCTATTATCCGGTGATGTTGTATCTACTGGGAGAGATTGCGTTGCATTCAAGTTCAGCCAGAGATGTGTGGCTTTGTCTTTTGGGTTTGTTTGCTGGTCTGCAGATAGAAGAACAGTCATTTAAGTTTCCACATTTGTGACACATTAGCCTTGGCAGCCTCTGGGTGGTTGTGTCTTCCCACAGCCCATGCAGTTTCTTTGCGTGAGCTGATGGTGTGTCTGTTTTGCTCTATCTCCCTGCCCACTGTGCTCTGAATACTATTTTGTCCAAGAGCCTGTATGAACTTGTCAGGATGTGGCCCCAACATAATCTCTATTTGTGTCTTTATGGCTTGTGTGGCTCTGCAAATGTCTATTGCTTTTTGCAAACTCAAATCAGATTCTCTCAACAGCCTTTCCTGCAGCCCTGTATCAGTGACACCGAACAGTCATTAGCAGTATTTCCAAAGTCACCACTTCTTGCTTTTTGCCTCAGGTCTATGACATACTGGCTAACTGCTCTTCTAGGTGTGGGGGAGACCAGAACTGGTTTCGTTCAAACACCACGGTTCTCTTAGGGTTACAATAGTTCCTAGGCATTGTTAAAACCTCATTCAAAGAGGGAGGATTTTCATCTGGTTGCTGTAACAACGTGTGATCAACTTCCAGAGCCTCCTCCCCCACTGTTTGCAGTGATATGGTTACTTTCATGTCCTCTTCTCCTTTATCTGCTCAGATGTAGATATTCTCAGCAATTACCAAGGAAAGAGACAGGTGGGGGTGGCTTGCAACCCTCCACATTCTGAATTATTTTTACTATTATTTTCTATTTTAACTGCATTCCTTTTGGGTTCACTCTTGCGTACTCACAGGGTCCTGTGTCTTAGAAGTGTTCCTTCCATGTGGCTTCTGCTGCTCTGCGGGTTGCAGTTCTTGTCTGTGTGTAGCTGTTTACACCATTTGCTGGCCCACTGTTTTCCTGACAAAAGCAGCCACTTCTCGCGTCATACAGAAGGTGGTAACCGCTGACACCATCTTGTGCTTTCTAGCATGGCCCAGGCATGGCATTCTTGTGAGTATGCTGTAGCCTCCGCACTCCAGGAACCCACAGGGGGTCGGGGGTCGGGGGACCAGGGTTATAAAGTTTAAATCACAATACAAAACAAGATGGCTTCTACATGAGCTCTCTCATGATGATGAATATGCATGACTGATTTTAAATAGACATACCACAATACACTACAGGCCTGCCTTACAAAATCTCTGCTATTCCAGTCTTCAACTGTTCACAGCTCTGCCAATGCACCTTGGTCCTGCCCCCACAGAAACCCTGCTACCCCAATCCCACACGATCCATGGCTCTGCCAATAGGCCTTGATCCTGACCTGGTATTCCAGCTGGGCATCTCTTCCAGCACAAACAGTTAGTGCAGCACAGAGCAGCAGAGTTACAGTGTCATTTTTCCAAAATAGGAGAATTTTAAAAAAGTCACAGAGAAGTGAGAAAACCACCTCAGCCCCTGGAAGTTGCTCATTTCATTGCCCTGAATGGTAACAAGCGAAAAAGTGAAAATCTGACATTTCAAAAATTAAACATTATTCACTTTTTTTTGAAAAAATGAAAACAAAATATTGTTCCATTTTGCACCCTACAAAATGGAAACAACTTCAATAGTCTGACACATTCTGGCCAATAGTTCTTCCATTTTCCTACTAGCTCCACTCTACCCAGGGCTTTGCTGTTGTGGAAAACAGCCATGATGTGTGACTCGTCTGTGACCACTGAACTCGTTTCACTTGTGATTGAAGGCAGCTTCTTGCCAAGGCCCTGAGGCAATGCTCATGCATGAGCTCACAATGCCACCTCCCCTGCCTGCCCTCAGCAAACAATATTACCTGGGAGCTTCTGGAGCTGTCAGCCTTCAGGTGGTGGATATGGATTTCCTGGGCACCAGGGGACCACCATGGAGAAATTGGCAAGGGGCAAACCAAGGCAGTGTCCCAAAGATGCCCTCTCCTGACAGAGCTTCCCCTTGTGTGCACTTAGTGTGATGCAGTAGGGACTGTCTGTGTGGAGGATGGGAGAGTCGAGGATGACTTTAGGTGAGGGACAGGAGCTAAGCCTGTAACCTGAGCTAGGGACGGGGGAGGTGTGTCAGCACCTTTGCCCGGGAAGCTGGACAAAGGGAGGGGTCTGCTGGAGGGGGTTAATTCAGTTTTGGTTTTGGGCTGGGTGGTTGGAATTCAGGGAATCCCAAGCTAGGGACTAAGCTTCCTGAACCCCCAGAAGGACTCGATTGAGGGATCCTGGTTGTGCCTCCAAGCTCTGCTGTAGCCTGCATTCCTGTTGTCCAATAAACCTTCTGTTTTACTGGCTGGCTGAGAGTCACTGTGTGTCCCAGGAAGAGGGGTACAGGGCCCTGACTCCCCCACACTCCGTGACACTGAGCAAGCACCATGTGGCAAAGTGTTCAGGGGAAAATCTTGAGTCAAAGCCCAGCGTCTTCCTAGCAACATGGTCCCTGAAGCAATCTCTGTTGTGGAGCAACTCCAGCCCTGGGGCTAGCTGTCAGTGCTAATGTATCCCCTGGAGGAGAGGCAGAACCACACAGCACCACTCAGAGCCCATGGGGTCAGGGAGAACGCTGTCTTTGGGAGCTGGTGAAAGGCCCAGGGCTGGAACTCGGCTGAGTCAGTCTCTAATCGGCAGACTGGGCTTTATGGGGAGACGAGGCGGCTGCGATGCGAATTCCCTTCCCAACTCCCAGCTGAGCAGAAAGAGTGGATTAGTCATTCTTTCCTCTCCGTGCTGGGCTGGCTTTGAGCTCCTGAACGCTGCTGCTAACGCATTGGCTCCATGTCGACGTGCTGGGAAATCTCAATTCTGTGGCCTTTAAGGAGCTGAGAGCTGGTAGGGTAGGGAAGCAGAGTCTAAGGTTGCTGTTGCCAAGCCAGCAATGGGATCCAGGGTTCCCTGGGCACATGACCCTCATGCCTAGGGGAGCTGTGTGAGCACCGTGGTGCAGAGAACCCATGGGGCTTTGACATCTCCCCCTCAGCCTCATGCCATGGCAATAATCCCAGGCAGTCCCAAGGGCCCACGCTGGCAATGCTGCAGGGGGCTGGTGAGGGGAGAAGATGAGGCAGAGTGGGAGGGGAATGAGAGGAGGGTTGGGGGGCTGAGGAAGAAGTGGTATGGGGGGAAGGTAGGGCAGAGGGGAATGAGAGGGAGGTTGGGGGAGCTGGGGGCAGATGGTGAGAGGGTGCCCACAAGCACATCCAGCTGTCTTCTCTCTTCTCTGTGAAGGAGGCAGCTGTTTCCCTGGGGCTGATGTGGGGCACTGCGATTATCTTGGGCTGGAGCACTGGCTTTTGCCTTCCCCTGAGGCGCCAGAGGAAAGTAGCAGGTTGGCTGGCCTCCCCCCGCTCCCTGAAGGGGTTCGGTTACCAGGGGCCCTTCCTAAGGGGTCTGGTTTGGGTGAGCATCTGGAATTCAAACCTTTGTGAGCCCTGACAGGCCCGGATTAAAGAATTTGGGGGCCCTGGGCACTATATATATTGGGCCTCCCAAACCCTCCATAAACTAGACAGTAAAGTGCCCCACCCCATACGTATCTTAGCCCACACAGACCCCCCGAATGCCACTCCTGCCCCTCCCCACACATATCTTACCTCACAGAAATCCCTGAATGCCCTTCCCACCCCAGATTCTCCAGCAGTGCTCCACCAGCCCCCTCTGACCCTGACAGTCCCCCCCACAGCTCAGCTGCCCTGACACCCCCCCAATACCTCAGCCCTATGAGCCACAGCCCCCAACATCCCCCACTCAGCCACAACTCCTTGGCCTCAACTCCACCACACCCCAATATCCGCAATTCCCCCCACAGCCCCCACAACTCACTCCACCCCCAACATTTCCCACATCTTATCCTACTACACCTCAAAATGCTCAATTCTCCCCACAGCCCCCACAACTCACTGCACCCCACAACATTCCCCAACTCACTCCACCCCTCAAAGTCCCCCACATCTCATCCCACTACATCCCACACCCTTAATTCCCCTGACAGCCACCACAACTCATCTCAGCCCCAACATTCCTCCACATCTCATTCCACTACACCTTAACATCCACAATTCCCCCCACAATCCCCAAAAACTCACCCCACTCCCAACATCCCCCCACATCTCATCCCACTACACCGCAACATCCCCAATTCCCCCAATGCCACAAACCCAACCCACCCCAATTCTCCTACAACAACTCCTACACCTCACCCCACCCCCCAATATTCCCCCATCTCATCCCACTACACCTCAACATCCACAGTTTCCCACAGAAGCCCCACAACTCACTATACCCCCTAACATCCCCCACATCTCATCCCACTACACCCCAACATCCCCAATTCCCACACAGCCCCCACAACTCTGTCCACCTCTCAACATCCCCACATCTCATCCCACCCCAGCATCCCCCATATCTCATCCCACTACACCTCAGCATCCCCAATTCCTCCCCAACCCCCATGGCTTACCCCACCCCTCAATATCCCCCTCTTCCCTCACAACTCACCCCACCATCTCCCAACTTCCCCCCTCACCCCTTAGCCTATCGGCAATTTGTCCCCAGCTCCTCACCCACCCGGGATCTTCTGGCCACTCACCACCTCAGCAATCTGCTCCCACCCTGGGCTAGGGCAGCTTCTCCTGCTCCTGGTGCCCAGGTTCACTGGCTTTGTTCTCACACTTCCCCGTGCCACTCAGGTTTGGTGCAGCCGCCCTGGGCCAGACATCAGTGAGTGGCACTGCGACCTGGCACATGGGGTCACAATGCTGCTCAGATTTGGCCCCGCTGCCCTCCATCATGGTGGAGAGGCAGCCAGGGCAAATTTGAACTCAGATTTCCTCCCTGCCTCACACCCCAGTTGTCGGGGTCCCCCTGAGATACACTGAGTGCCCACTGGTTAATCTGGGCCTGATCCCAGAGAATTTGGAACCTGATCTTGAATCCCTCAAATTTCAGGGCATGTTTGGATCCAGGATTTTGATTGGGCCCAGCACAGGGATAGACACCACTCTCACCCCAAACCATTGGGATTCTGGTTTGGGCCCGAGTCTACCCAGCCCCTGAGCAGGACACTGTGGCTGAAGTGGCTCTCCCCATTATGGTGCAGCAAGACCCATCCCTGCTGCTCTCCAAGCCAGTAACCCCTACAGCCAAAGACGGAGGCTCAGCAGCAGCCCTGTTCAGGCCACCCGTCCCCCGTGGTGCTGATTTGTGTGGCACATGGTGGAGGGGACTGAATCGTTCTCTGAACCGCAGGACAATCAGCTGTTAGCAGAGCGTCCCATAGCACCGCCACACATTCTATTTACAGCAGCGCCTGCCTTGCCAAGCAGCGCGCAACGTAACCACCTTGAAATAGACGCAAGGAGGGCTTCTTCCCAAAGCCTATTATCTGCCCTGAATGCCGGATTAGAGAGCAAAGCCTTCCCTGGACTGTTAGAACATGCCGTGAAGGAGGGAGAATTGTCTCCCTCAGTACCTCAGGGCACCGCTGCGGAGGAGCCAGGAGCCAGCCACCACTTCTGCAGCCATTTGACAGCAGCAGCAGTTGGGGTGGGCGTGGATTTGTTTCCTCAAGCATCTTCACAAAGAGTCAAGCAGTCCTGGAGCTTCCCAGCCAGGCGCCCGGTTGTTCGGGCTGTGTGCTCACTGGCCTTCACCATTCACTCCCAGTCTCCTCAAAGCACTGGCTCATTCCCATGCTTTCCCCCAGCACTCAGACCCAAGAGCAGGGTCATTGCTCCAGCAGAGGCCTCAATTCCTTCAGCCCCAGCCTATCTGGTCAGTCACTCACCTTCCCCAGAATGCTCTAACCTCATGCCCCCTGTCCCACTCCCTCACTGTACATCCCCTCTTTACCACCCCACAGAGTTGCAGTACAAGCACCTACACCACACTGACTGCATGCCCATTCATGCAATCATACACATTACTCCTTAGCATTTGTCCAGTGGTCTGATGTGTGATTTTCACTCTACTGTTTCCTTTTGAGTATTCACATTGTGTGAATGGTCACCTAAGTCACATCGAGTTTTTCTCTCTCATTGATTGGATGGATAAACCGTTTTTTAAACAAGAAAGTGACTCATGAAAGGCAAGAGGCAGGAGCTTTCCAGAGAGACGAAGGCCCGTGGTGAAAGTCCTGCAGATTTGGGAAGTGGCTGAGGATCAGTGTATGAGATTAGCTGTAGTGCTGACAGAAAGGAAGCGTGAGCCTAAGTCCTATGCATGCAGAGCATCTGGCCAAGCAGCGCCTCTCCCATTTCTCTGGGCCTTGCCCAAAAGGGCGACTGGACAGCCGAGCCAGAGGGAATTCTAAGAGGATTGAATGCTGGGGAATAGCATCAGGCTGACAGTGCCTGCGTTCCCCATACCACACGCTGGGCAGAAGCAGTATAAGCTCCCCCGCTGCGCTCTGTTTGCCCCTCATGCCCTGGCACTGTCTTTGCCCAGTAAATTCACAAACCAGGTCAATTCGGGAGGCAGTGGGTGGAGAAGCAGTGCAGGCGCCAGCGCACTCTTTCTCTCTCTCTCTCCTTGGTTTCTCTTTCAGCCACAAGTTGGCCTGTTTAGCCTCCCTGTAGCATCAGCACGTTCCCCTAATACCATGGAATAAACAGAAGGCTGACTTATGGACAGGTGGCTTTATTTCAAGTACGGAAGATCCCCTAAGCCAGAGCACATAAGATGTGAGCAAGTTAAAGGAGAATCTCCGCTGGGCCTTGCTAAGCTCATTACTCATAACTCACTCCTAATCATGGGATATTCATGGGCTTTTTGGATTAGGTCTCCAGGCTGTGTCAAGCGCGTGCACAAGGCTGGGCTAGACATTTTATAGATTACAAAGAGAGAACATGGGGAAAAAATCCTCACTCATTATGGGGCAGGTTTCATGCTGTGCAGTTAATGCACCACATTTTTATTGTCTACAATCCTAAACCCTCTCAATCCAGATCAGAGACTGAGGTGTAGGGGCCAATCAGAGCAGAGATAGTGAGTCCAGAGACAGAGCTGCTGCAGAGGGGCACATGCCGCAGGGCCATTGCCATCCCAGGGGGTGCTGGGGACAGGGGCATGGATTGTGCGGAGCATTGGGTATGTCTAGGATTAACAGCAGGGTCCCCATCCACTTTGGACACAAAGGAGAGTAACCCCTTCCCACTGTGGATGAATTCTTTTGTTGGATCCATAGAAGCCAGAACTAGGGGTACAGGGAGTGCTGGGGGTGCTGCCACCCCCACGGCTTGAAGTGATTTCCATTATATTCAGAGTTCACAGTTTGGTTCAATGGGTCTCCGTCCCCCCTCCCCCACTGTACAAATTGTTCCAGTGCCCCTGGCTGGCTCCTTCAAGGAGAACAGCTACCGACGCATAGTACAGCCGAGTGAGTAGCCCAGAGGCACTCGGGGATCTCGATGGAGCAAGAGCTTGAAGACAGGATTTTAGGAAGCGAACTCTGGCTGTGGCATGTGGGAGGGAGAAGGTTCGTTATTGCTATTAATTGATTGTGGTTACTAAGGTGCTGCCTATGGACTGGCCAAGAACAAACTCCATTGTGCTAGGCACTGTGCAACTGCAGAGAGGTAGGCAGTCCCTGCCCCAAGGAGTTTGCAATCTTCATTAGTCTTAATTACTCTTCAAGAAGAATACACTGAGAGTGGGCTGGGCTGGAGCACAGGAACCATCATCACCACATTGGGATGGACCTGGGATTTCGGATCCACCTCAACTCAACAACAAATAGGCTACTTGGAGGCCTGTTCCAGACAAATTCTACACTGAACTTGCATGTTTACGCATTCAGAATCAGGAAATAACAAAAGTAAGGGTGTCTGGGCAAACCGGATTTTGCCCTTTGTGCATATGCATCATTATGATACAGTCTTCATTTACTTGATCACATACTATTTCCATGTACATTGTAACGTACCGTTTCTCAGCTCTGAGAATAAAACCTCACACAGTTTGCTTGGCAACCTTTAGATATACACAACTTGTAATGTTTTTTTCAGAATTACTAATCACTAATTCCTTTGCCATGATGGCCCAGTGTATCATTATTGATAGACTTGAATATCAGTTCTCTACTCTCTAAGGAATGCATTTTAATGCATTTTCTTTTCAGCCAGTAACACAGCCTTCCAGTTCAGGGGATGAGGCAGTTAGCTGCAAGGCCAGTTTAGTTCATGCTCGGTACATGTGCCTTAGCTGTGCACAAGTGTGCAGTAAGTGAGCTCTTGAGCGAACTGCTTCATCCCAATGAGATGGGAATGAGGTAGTTAATTATGCAGCTAACTTAGTTACAAACTAAGAGCTTGTCTACATGGACTCTTAGTTAGTGGCAAGCTGGGGTATAAATCTACCCTGCACTACTGCTGCACACTACGTGTTTCTCTGGACCCTGCTGCTGTGCACTAAAAGGCTCCCAGCATGCTTTGACCTACTCCTGTTTCAAAAAGGGGTATGGAACTTTTTGTCCACATAGACACTTAGAGTGCAGCAGGCTAGGGCAAGGTGGATTGACAGCCCAGCTTGCTGCAAACTAGTTGGCCGTGTAGACAAGCTTTAAGGCCCTGTAAGCTCTCTACATGCATGTCTCCCCCTGCATACCCTCTGAGCCCTGTTGCAGTGGCTGGGACCCCATGAAGATGAAGGGATCCATTGTCCAGAACATCTGGCCCAATCAGGGCTGTCTATGCCAGTGCAGTGTCACCCTGACTCTGTGTAGTGTGCTGTGGAATTATGCTGCACAGTTTGCACAGACATGACTTTCATGCCTCCTGTCTGGCTTACACAGAAGTGTGCTCGGTTCTGGGATATGCCACATGTGAACCTAAGCTTGTGATGTATCAGAGGGGTAGCCGTGTTAGTCCGGATCTGTAAAAGCAGCAAAGAATCCTGTGGCACCTTATAGACTAACAGACGTTTTGGAGCATGAGCTTTCGTGGGTGAATACCCACTTCATCATATTCTCACCAGTAACTGCACACTGCACCATAGTAACTCTAGCTCAGGAACCAATCCATGCAACAAACCTCAATGCCAACTCTGCCCACATATCCACACCAGCGACACCATCACAGGACCTAACCAGATCAGCCACACCATCACTGGTTCATTCACCTGCACGTCCACCAATGTAATATACGCCATCATATGCCAGCAATGCCCCTCTGCTAGTTACATCTGCCAACTGGACATCTCTACGGAAAGGAAATAATGGACACAAATCAGATATTAGGAATGGCAATACAAAACCTGTAGAGAACACTTCAACCTCCCTGGCCACCACATATGCAGACCTTAAGGTGGCCATCCTGCAGCAAAAAAACTTCAGGACCAACTTCAAAGAGAAAACTGCTGAACTTCAGTTCATCTGCAATTGACACCATCAGCTCAAGATAACACAAGACTGTGAATGGCTTGCCAACTACAAAAACCAGTTTCTCCTCCCTTGGTTTTCACACCTCAACTGCTATAACAGGGCCTCATCCTCCCTGATTGAACTAACCTCGTTATCTCTAGCTTGCTTGCTTATATATACCTGCCCCTAGAAATTTCCACTACATGCATCTGACGAAGTGGATATTCACCCACGAAAGTTCATGCTCTAAAACGTCTGTTAGTCTATAAGGTGCCACAGGATTCTTTGCTGCCTAAGCTTGTGATGTGTGCTGCTGGTTGAGCTGTAGAATGTCTGTCACGTGAGCAAAGACTGTTATATCATGAGGGATATTCACAAGGGGGAGAGTAGACGCTGAGCATGCAAGCTTAATTTTGGGATTTTCTGCCTTTTGAGTGATTAACCGTGCAGTTTCAGTGCTCTATTGATGTAGTTTTTTGTATGGACAATGGCATGGATCACTCAATAACTGCCCTGTTCTGTTCATTCCCTACAAAGTATCTGGCACTGGCCACTCTTGGAAGACAGGATACTGGGCTAGATGGACCATTGGTCTGACCGCATGGTGCCAGTCTTACGTTATGTTCTTATGAAATTGCCTAGCTGCTTTAAGAAGAGACATCTCCTCTTCCTCCCAAAAAAACAGTCAAAAAGAGGCGGTTCAGCCAGGTTCGCTCTTCGGGACTGTTAAGTCCTGCTAACGTGCCTTTGTTTTCTTTGTACTGTACCTTTAAATGTCTGTAAACTCTCCCAAGTTGCAGAGTTCAGTAGCCACCTTGTTGTCTGAGTTGCTTCAACTTGTTTCAGAGAAGCCACACCAGGGCATGCCGTCTGTATGCAACATATGCATTGAATGTCCCAGAATTAATTTTTACAAGAATATGAAAGCCTTGAATATGACTTCCTGGCTGGCTGTGCCCATGGCACAAATCTGGCCAGCCCCTGAATATGCATGTAGAACAAAATGGAGTCCTCTGTACAGTGTGAACAAGTGTGTATAGAGCATGTGAGGTCATGCCTTTGCATAAGTGACTTGCATACTTGATGAAAAATGTCACAGCATGCCACTGAGCCGCACACACTGCACTTTCTCCTGGAGGCTTTGTTTCGATGACGGAAAAGAACGAGAAAGAACTAAAGGAAAGTTAGTTTAGCTTGAACACACCTGGTTGATCTCTGCACTTGGAAAATTACAAGGAGGGGTTTGGGGAAGGTTCTCGGTGACTCTGGGCAGCGCACAGGAATGTATCACTCTCGTGACTGTAGCACTGGAGCCCACACAGCACAAAGTCCCACCGACCTCAGCGCATGGCCACTATTGCTATTCCTTAGCAAGGGCAGCTGGTCAGCGCATGTAATTCCTGGCCCGGTTTTTCCGCCTTCATAAGACAAGCGCAGCTTCATTGTCCGCAGGGCTCTGAGTCCTTGGTTCAGAGACCAAGCCACTGAGCACTGCGCAGCTTCTTAGGTGGCTGTCACTTTGAGACAGCAATGACGATGCAGCAGCTCAGAAGAGCCATGAACCGGGAGTCAAGTGGCAGATTTTCAGCCCCAGAAATAAGAAATGTGAGGGTTTGGACACGGTTTGTCACTGACATCTCCTTGACAGCAGAATCCACCAGTGACAAGGCAGTTATTGTAAGGGTTGTGCTGCCACCCTCCTGCCGCTCAGCTTTGCCGGCCCTGGGAACTCGCTGATCCCTGCTGTGCATTTGTTCCAATGCAGCATGTTTCTCAGGTCAGAGGAGCTTAGCACTTAGTCTTGTCCATATTCCAGCATCGTGAAGGATAACAGGTCACTTAGGTAGCTGGATTTATTTATGTACTCTAACAATAAAGGTTACGGAACAAGAGAAGGACAAGCAACGTATTGCGGATATTTATGCTCCAAAGCAAGAATATATTGGACTCTTTTTGAAGTTCCTGGCTGTCTCCAAGATGTGTGCTGTGATGCTAGGAATTCCACCTCCCCAGCAAGGATAGAAAGTACATCCTTCTACCACATGAGACCAGGCTTCTACACTTGAGCTAAAGGAAACCTCTGCTTACTCCTTGGCCCATAGGGTCTATGACACACTGCTTAGCAATTCTGATCCCATCCAGTAGAGGGCAGTGGAACACACACACTAGCCAGCACTTTGCAATATATTGGACAACATGGAAAACTAGCATTAAAATATATAAGAATGTAAGAGTGACCAGACTGGATCAGACCAGTGGTCCATCTAGCCCAGTGTCCTGTCTTCAAACAGTGTCTGGTGCCAGATGCTTCAGGGGGAATGAACAGAAAAGGGCAATTTATTGAATGATCCATCCTTGTCACCCAGTCCCAGCTTCTGGCAATCATAGTTTAGGGCACCCCTGACCATCTTGGCTAATAGCTATTGATGGACCTGTCCTCCACGCACTTATCTGATTCTTTTTTAAATGCAATTATTCTTTTGGCCTTCACAACATCTCCTGTCAATGAGTTCCACAGCTCAACTGTGAGGAAGCACTTCCTTAAGTTTATTTTAAATCAGCTGCTTATTAATTTCATTGGGTGACCCCTGGTTCTTGTCTTGTGTGAAATAACACTTTCTTATTCACTTTCTCAAGACTATGCATGTGTCATAGACTGTTACATATCCTGCTTTAGTTGCCTCTTTTCTAAGCTGAACGGCCCCAGTCTTTTTAATCTCTCCTCAAATGGAAACTCTTCTACACCCTTAATCATTTCTGTTGCCCTTCTCTGGACTTTTTCCAATTTTAACATATCTTTGTTGAGATGGGGCAAACAGAACTGCACGCAGTAGTCAAGGTGTGGTTGTCCCATGGGTTTATACTGTGGCATTATGATATTTTCTATCTTATGAAAATATAAACTCATTCTGGACACGCACACAATGTCGACCAGTGTCTCAGCGTAACCAGCTTCGTCCAGCTCTCACCTGCCAAACACATCTTCCCTGCTGTGCTTTTACTTCATGAACATGTTTCTGCTCTGCATCTTCTGCAGGATTCACGGTAGCTAAGGCCCCATTCCGCCCTTCCATGAAGCTTCTTCTTTGAGCTCCAGGTTGCTGAACTCCATCCCACCACAGGAAAACACAACTTCCTTCAGCTCTGCCTTGATTCCAGCTGACTTCACTTCATCTTCAAAATACTGAAACATTACCTGGCTCTTATCCAGGGCTGGTGCAAGGATATTTTGTGCCCTAGGCAAAACTTCCACCTTGCGCCCCCTCCCTCTCCCCTCAGAGCATCGCTTATTATAAGCTTTCAAAAATGAATACTGCATAATGTGACATTGTTCATTAGCGTTAATACAGGGGGGTCAGAGGAGATGATCACAATGGTCCCTTCTGGCCCAGGGAAACCTATGAGCAAGGAGGAGGCTGAGAATGTCTCCAGCTCACAGGGTCTCTAAACATTCCCAGGCTCTGAGTACTTCGCCCTCCAGGTGGGACTCAGGGGCAAGGATGGTAAAGCCGGGCTCTCCCAGGGAGCAGGTGAGGATCTCCCTGGGGATCAGGGCCGGCTCCCCGCATTGGCACAGTGCCATGGGGGGCAGGGGGGCAGTGTTTGGAAGCAGCATCTCATAGACTCATAGACTCATAGACTTTAAGGTCAGAAGGGACCAATATGATCGTCTAGTCTGACCTCCTGCACAATGCAGCCCACAGAATCCTACCCATCCCCTTCTATAACAAACTCCTAACCTATGTCTGAGTTATTGAAGTCTTCAAATTGCAGTTTGAAGACCTCAAGCTGCAGAGAATCCACCAGCAAGTGACCCATGTCCCATTAACATCCCCAACACCTGCCCAGGATAGTGGGGCCCCTGCCAATCTGCCCAGGAGGAAAATTCCTTCCCGACCCCAAATATGGTGATCAGCTAAACCCTGAGCATGTGGGCAAGACTCACCAGCCAGCACCCAGGAAAGAATTCTCTGTAGTAACTCAGATCCCATCCCATCTAACATCCCATCCCAGACCACTGGGCATACTTACCTGCCCTTTTCCCTCTGTCTCTCTGTGGGGTTCAGTTTCACTTTGCCTCACCCCAGTAGGCAGCTGCGCCCAGCCCCAGGCATGGCGCGTTGGAGGGAGAAACTCATCTGAGCTCAGGACCGCGTCCTGCCTCCCCCAACAACTCCGTCCCTTGGCTGCGCTGGTCACCGCACCTGGCCGGCTGTCTCCTCCTTGCTCTGCCTCAGGCTCCTACTGACCGTCCTGCGTGGTGCCCCTCACTATGGGGGCAGGTTTGTTATGGAGGCCTCACTCCCCATCCTGCCCCACTCAGCTGACTCCTGTGACACAGGACACCGCTTTTTGGAGCCCCCAAATCTTGGTGCCCTAGGTGGCCGCCTAGTTCGCCTAGTGGTTACACTGGCCCTGCTCTTACCCCTCTCTCTGTCCAGTGCGATAGCTTAGGCTGTTTCCGGGCTGCGTGCTAACCCAGTGCCCAAGCAGGGCATGTCATATTCTTTTATATAAATAGATGGGCCAGAGGTGTTAACATAACCCAGCCACAGCCCAACATCCACCAGTGTTAAACAAGGTCTGGGGTTTGATATACAGAGACTTCAGCCTGCTTGGTACCATGGCAAAAATCCCAATAAAATCCTTTTTAATCTTTTACTAAACATACAAAAAAGAAGGAAAAGAGTGAAATCTTTTGCAATGTGTAGTATTAAGTGAGGCTTTCATTGTAACAACATTTCTTGTTCCCTTTCCCTGTAGCTGGAGAGAGTTCTGGAGGGAAACCTCCTAGTATGACAGTCTCTTCGATGGTGTCCTTTTGGGGAAAAGAGAAGTTAGTTGAGACGGGCTGGAGATGCTGCTGGTACTACTGTTGTTAAAGGCCATTCCTGTCTCGTACCAGGTGGTGCCTGGGATTCAGCTGGAGCTGGTAGGGGTCACGTGGGACCCTCTCTCTGGCCCAGTCTGGTCAGGACACCTCTCGGGATTAGGGTAATGAAGGCCCAGGATTCAAGGAGATGGTGTGGGTAGCAGTCATGATGGTGAAGCACACCTCAGTAGCATCCCTCTGTTCCTCTATCTGCTCTTTCCCTCCCCAAGTCTCTCTTTTTAAAGACCCAGCAGATGCGTGATGGGTAGAATAGCCCATCCTCTTATTATGGTGTCCACCAATTAGGCTTAATATCTAACACACCACTTTTGGTTCATTAATTTCTGACACGATATCATCTGTTTTTAACATGCATAATTTCAACAGTTTTTGGATTATATCAATGTGGCCTTTTTGGTTTAGACTAATCCGGTTCCTCTGTCTGGTTTCCTTGCACCTAATCCGGTCAACATCTGTTATTACAGTTGTGACATTTTGTGAACATGTACTCACTTTTTAAACCCACAACTAGGGTAAAGTTGTAGGGCCACTTATCACAACAGGGAATCACTCCTCCTGTGTTCAGTCACCCAGGGTTAGCCATGTAGAGAGCTGAACAACTACACAGCAGATTAAAATGAAGGGTGAACTTTTCAAAGGTGCCTAAGTGATTTAGCACTGCAAGTCCCATTTCCAAAAGTGACTTGGGCACTTAGGGACTCACAAATGTATTCAGGTAGTTAAAGATGCAGGTATTCGGGTTTTCAAAAGGGCTTAAGAAGATTAGGTACCTCCCACTGGAAATCAACAAGACTTAGGCTCGTAAGTGCCTATGTCATTTTTGAAAATGATACTTAGGTTCCTAAGTCACTTCGATGCTTTTGAAAATTTTACCCCAAATGCATTACATGCAGGAAAACCTGTGCTGGCTCAAGGACAGTTTTCTCGGCTGGCTGCAGGAATCGCTGGGTGGGAACTCTGGCCTGGATTCTGCAGAAGATCAGACTGGGTGAGCACAATGGTCCCCTGAGGCCTTGAAATGTAGGAATCTCTGTCATTTAATAAACTGATTGCATGTAAAATATAACTCTCACTCCTGAAGGCAGGCTAAGGTGCTGAATTGCTATCAGTTCACAAGAGAACATCTCCTAATGGTATACAGGACTAGTGCAGTTTGTTTATGTTCTGGAACATGCATTTGGAGTTTGGGTTTTTTTCTTTTAATTTAATTGCCCCTGATTATGTATTCTTCTGTTTAGCTTCTAACAGTGAAGAACAGCAAATTTCTCACTAAAATACTGCCGTTCATTGACACACATTACACAAAGCATGACTATAAAAGTGTGTATTGCACTGTTGCTATTATATTTGATTCTGGTTTCTATGTGACCTCACTGGTCACTTATGCAGGGCAATTATGCTGGAGCATCCTTTGGGATTCAATTCAATATTCAAATAACCAGTGTGGAGTGAGATTGCAGGCAACCTAATGGGGCAGATCAGGACCATGTGACTCTTATGCACATAGGCAGATTATGCAATTACATGATGAACATTTAACTGGAATACACAATAATTTCCTGGCTGGTTACATTTTCTTGAAGGGAAATGAGTGAGAAGTTGGTGGATATTTTGCTAAAGGATCTGCTGTAGTAATTATTTTGGGGCAGGTCTCTGGTCTGAGCTATACAGAAGATCAGACTAGATCATCACAATGGTCCCTTCTGGCCTTAGAATCAAGGAATCTATGGATCAACTGACTGAGAATGGGATCTAATCCCATTCACCTCTAGGTCATCCCAGCTCAATTCCTCTTTGTAGTGATTGGCTTGTTTACAGGCCAGAAGTGCACCAGTTTCTTTAAAATCAATGTAGTGTGAGCACATTACAATTGGCTTATACTGACTTAGATCAATGATGTAACTTTTTAGACCATGTCTAACTATTGTTTCCAAGTGAGAGGAGTCGTTATCGGAAATGAATACACAGGTTTCCCAGGCCAGTTCCCAGGAGACAGAAGCCTCTCTCGCAATCCACCGGCCATGCTGACATGGATTGTCACCCTGACAGACAGCCTCAGCAGAGCTTTGAGCAGGATTTGAATAGACTTGGAGAACAGACTCAGCCCAGCAAGGCACTGACTGGGGAGGGGACACTCAGAGCGCCATGAAATCCACACAGACAATGGACCATTCCCTAGATTCATGGACTCCCAGGCCAAAAGGGACCATTGTGATCATCTAGTCTGCCCCCTTGCCTAACACAGGCCAGAGACCTGCCTGGCAATAATCCCTAGAGCAGAGCTTTTAAAGAAACAGACAATCTTGATTGAAAAATTGTCAGTGATAGAGAATCCACCAAGACCCCTGGTAATTTATTCTGATGATTAATCACTCTCACTGTTACAAATAAACACCTTCTTTCCAGGCTGAATTTGTCTAGCTTCAGCTTCCAGCCACTGGACTGGGTTAAACCTTCCTCTGCTAGATTGAAGAGCCCAGTATTAAACATTTGTTCCCCACGTAGCCATTTATATAGTGTAATCAAGTTATCCCTTAACCTTCTCTTTGTTACGGTAAATAGATTGAGCTCCACCAGTCTATCACTAAACTGATGGCCTCCCTTTACAAACAAATCTCCTTTGCCTGACGCACCAGACATTGACTGGGAGGACCCAGCAGACGGGAATGCTGAGGATTGTCCCAGTCATATCCTTCTAGAAACACCGTGGACCCATGTTTTCTCCTGCAATCTACATAGTCCTAGTGTCAGCCAATGCCCAGCCAGAATGGCCTCTGGTTCGTCTGTGCCTGGACTCATTCCTGAGCTAGATCTCCTGTTTAGTATACCACATGCTATTGCTAAGCTAATGTTCAGCCTTTTCATTACCTTCCTACGCACCCTCGTGTGTTCTCATGACCAAATCCACAATATGATCATAGGGCAGGAGCTACTGCAAACTCCTATTAGTTGTTGTTGTTGTTGTTGTTATTATTATATACACAATTGCTAGGAGAACCTGAAAAGATCTGGCAGTTCTGTTTAGACACACACTCAGCTGTTCCTTAGAACCTTCTCTGGACCTCCAGTTACACACCAGACTGGGCAGACTGGATGGTCTTTGGGACAAGAACTGTCTTTTTGTTCTGTGTCTGAACAGCACCTAGCATCAGCAGGTCTTGGTCCAGGGGCTGGGGCACCTAGGTGCTACCATAATTCACCTCACAGCAATCCAGGTGTACGGAACAGAACACAATGAATTTCCTGGTCCTTGACTGGAGCTTCTAGGTGCTACCCTAACAGTGAGGATAGATCACTCTCCCCAGTGAGCACCACAATTGTTTTATATTATTATTATTATTATTATTAATAATAATAAATAATTCACTTCTATAGCTCTTGTCTCCTGAACATCTCAGAGTGATTTACAGCATCAGTTGATGAAGCCTAATAACTTGGAAAGAATTTTACAGGAGGGAAAACTGAGACAGAGAGTAAAGCGAGATTTGCCCCAGGTGTCACAGCAAACAAGTGGATATCTATCTATCTATCTATCTATCTATCTATCTATCTATCTACCTATTGTGATACAGCATGGCCAGAGGGCAGCAGGAGAGTGTTAGCAGGGAGCCTTATTCCCTGCAAGGGGAGGAAGGTTTGCTATAGATTAACTAGAGCACCTGAAGCCAATTAGAGCACCTGTAGCCAATTAGAGCACCTGAAGCCAATTAGAGCAACAGCAGTCAGTCATGTGATAAAAACCCCTGCTTCAGTCAGACAGTGTGGGAGTTGGAGCAGGAAGGTTTGGTTGGAGCAGAGAGCAGTTTGAAGGAGTTAGTGAAGTGAAGTGAAGTGAAGTGAAGTGAAAGTTTGGAGGAGTGCTGTGATGGGCTGAGAAATCCAAAAGAAACCCTAGGTAAGGGGCACCTGGCTTGTGTAGAAGGAGGGCAAGAAGCCCGTTCACAAGCTGAAGGGCAGGAGAGGGAAGTAACCCAGGGGAAGGAACCGCTAGTTCAAGTGGTTCACCACAAACCTCAGGACCCCTGGATTGGGACCTGGAGAAGAGGGTGGGCCCAGGTCCCTCCCTCTCCACTCCCCTCCTCAAGGACACTAGTGGGGTAATTAAAATACTGGTTCAGGGGCAAGCAATGGTGCCCTGAACCTTCCCCAAAGAAGAGAAAGTGCGAGACACAGCATAACAGTACTGGCAATTTGCTTATCTATCTATCTATCCCCTCCCCCCACACACATCGCTATCTTTCTCTTCCTCCATCACTTGTGCCCACCACTTGGCAGTTAGGTGCCTGCTGGAATAGCTGAGCTCCTAGAATACCAGCGCTCTGTTTCCCAGGCCTTGATCTCATCTCTAGAGGATGGTATCCCAATTTTCAGTGCCTTGTTTTCTGGGGATTTTCCAGGTTATCCCAAGGCCTCTGCCACCATAACCAGAGCAGCAGAGAAGCAAAGCCTGGCTTGGCATCCTTGTACACCAGGGTCTCTCCTTGTCTTGCCATTGTCCACTTCTTGGGGCCCAGAGATGGGAGGCATCACAGGGGCGATGGGAGGGACTCGTCGGCACAGTCTATCGCCACTCATTAACTGGGGACATAGCATCACCTTTGCTTAATGCACCAAATGGCATTTGTGCTTGTGTGTCTTCCTAGTCTCCGAAATGAAGCTGTAAAGGGGAATGTATGAGGATGGGAAAGAAATTGCATCAAGCCTCTGCTCCCTGCCTTTCCCCTAGCCTTGGTGATTGATGGCTGAAACGGTTAACGAAGGCTGAGTCAGCTCCCAGGTGACCTTCGCAGAATTCCTCCAGGTCCCCAAATTCTCCATCTGTTGCTCAGTGTCACTCAGGCTCAGCAGATTGATGGCAGCTCACGGTCAATTTCTCTGATGCACTTTAGCTGAGAGACACTCGTACATCTTCCTGGTGTCTTCTCTCTATATCTGAGGTCAGGCTTTCAACAGGCAAGAAATGTTCTGAAATAAATCACCAGCCATCCCCCTCCGAGAGCTCTGCTGGCATGGAGAAAGAGCAGCTCTGTGTGAGGAAGGGACACAGAGCGGGGGTTAGTGGGGAATGGGACCCCAGGCATTTGGGTACAGGACGTTGCAGAGCTGGAATGACACTGCTGGATCTGGAACTTGTGCAGAGCATGAGACAAGTCCCCAGCTAGGGTAAATCAGCAGAGCTCCAGTGCAGTCAGTGCACCTAAACTGATTTCCTTCATCTGGGGATCTGGCCCTGTGTTTCCAGGAGTTTCTTTGAGGTCCCTCATGTGTGGGATGGGAGCTGTTACATTCCTGTTGTAGGGGCTCAGCTAAATGACTGGCGCTCACTCTGGGGCCAGTGACCTGGGGCCAGGTTTTCACATGAGCTCAGCACAGAGGGTGCATGAGGATAAATTGGGCCCCAATTGTGGGTGCTGAGCCCTTGGCCTGAGCTTAGTGTTAGGGGGCGCACAGCTTCGGTGATGTAATATCCAGCCAAGGCCTCCACCTGCCATATTGTACCCGGCCACTCCCTGCCAGTCCCCTCCAGGGTGTTCGTCACTGTGTCTCTGTTTCCTTCTAATGAAATGTTGGCTGCTTCTGAAGTTCTTCTACCAAAGTCAATGGACCGGGGCCCTATTTGCCTCCTACGGACTCAGTCTCATCACTGGCCCCAGGCATTCAAAAATCATGAGTCAGGCCCCCCAGAACATGGGTTTTTTAAACACAGTGTGTTGGGGGCTCTTTGTGTCTGCCTCCAATTCCTGAGCTCAGCACGCCTGTTCCAGGGTGACTCCGCTGACACTGCGCCTGATTCACAATGGAGTGAGTGAGAGGGGTTATTCTTTGCCAACATCTGATGGCAACCAAAGGGCCTAACATGGAGAATTTCACTGCATCTTACCCTGCTTCAGGTGCTTGCATGGTCATTAGGCCAAGTTCATCAATGGCCTGACTCCACTGGCTGCACTGCTTCCTGACTGTCAGTGAGGGATTCAGATTTCTTCCCTGACTCCTGTTGCACAGCCCTGGGCCATCCAGTGGTCAGCTCCGGAGCGCGCTAGGTGAATAAGATAAACCAGTGGAGGCCCCCCTCCACCCAACCTAGAGATGGTTGGCTGGTGTACGCTGCCCTCCCCCACCCCACCAGGAGGGCCAAAGCCAGGAGTGAGCTGCTCCACTGGCTCCACTGGGCAGCCAGGAGACATCCCAGCCAGGCCAGATGGAGCCACTAACTGCAGCTGCTTGTATCATTCTCGGAGCCCCTGCTAGCGTCTCTCCCACTTGCTTCTGTCTCTTTCACTGTTGCTGGTTCCCCCCTCGATGATGACAACAGCCAGTGCAAGAGCTGCCACATGCACCATCTGCCTGCCAGCCTCTGCATTTAGCTGGGTAGGTGTTTTCAAATGTGTCCAGCATTGTGGCATCTTGGCACCTTCAAACAGTGGGTGTATGTAAAGGCTGGTGCTGATCCCCTGTGGGAGGCTGGGTGCTGGCAAGAGCGAGGGGTGCTGGACATGAGAGGTGTGGCGACAGGCAGGGCAGAGGACTGGCTGGCAGCGTCTCCCCAGGAGAGGCTGAGCGGGATGTAGCCCCTCAGGAAAGCGGCCCAGGGCAGCTCGACTCTTCAGGGACAGTTTGCTGCTGTCTGCATTTCTGCTGGAGATGCCTATGTACTATATTGGCAGAAGATGGACAGGCAGCCTCAGCTGGCACCAAGCCTCCTCCCGCATCACTCCCCCTGCTGTGTGTGTGCATCAGGGGGGTTCTGGCCCCCCTGGCATGCCCCAGGCACGTGCAGTAATTTGTGAAACTTTAAGGAAAAGGACACTCCCGAGAGCTGCCTTCACTTCAAGCCCTGGCTCCAGTGCTGGTGCTGCTGTACCAGTGGCTGACTGTCCTGCAGCAGGAACTGTTCTCCAGCATCGCACCCTGCAAATACTACCAGTCCCATGGGGTCTGGGGCTGGCTGGAACTCAGGAGTGACCAAGAGCAGTGCCCATCAGCACAGTCCAGCCCAGAGCCATGTGAAGAGATCGTTCAGGAGTCTCTGAAATTGCCCTCAAGCACATTGTCTCCTGCAGGCTCACAGGTTAGGGCCCAATCCTAGGACAAGGGAGATGGGTTGAAGTCAGCAAAAGGGGCTGGGGTGGCACTGCCCTCCCTCCCTGGGGTGCTGCGAGGCTGCGTGTCTAGAAGATGGCAGGTGCCTGGCTGCACTGGTGTAAGTATGGTGTGCGGGTGGGAGATGTGGTTATTGGGACAAGCAATATAAGGCATGAGCTCCAAGGATGAAACACTGGTTCCCATGGGGCTGTTCCTTGCGGTAGGCTTGGCACCTGGTAGTAAGTGCCCGTAGGCTCAGCCCCAGAAAGTAACCAGTACAGGAGGCCTTGTCTCTGTATGTGTTCCATAGAGCCTGGGCGTGTTTGCTGCACTATCTAAACCCCGACGAATACTTTGCAGCATCTGAGCAGCAGAAGCTGGCTATTCTTCACTCATGGCTGGGAGTCCCAATGGGAGCTACTGAGTTTAGGAAACCATGACTGTGCACGCAGCAAGGGCGATGCATTGCAGCCCGGACTTTCCTCAGCATTAGTTCCAGTGGCTGGGGTATGCTCAGAAAGGTGCTGTAGTTTTTGTTTGGGAAGAGGAAGGAAATCTCAGTACCAGGAGACCATGTGGCTTTACTGCCCATTAAATCTTTGCTGAGCAGTGGGGAGAGGACAGCAACCCGCCCTGTGGGTTAGAAGGTGGGTGGAGCAGTGCATTCACTCAGGTGTTTAAACCAGCCTGCGGGGCAATGATCCAAGCCCGTGGGATTAGCATGGCGGGACTGCAGGCCTCTGGTGCCGCTGCCATGGGCTGTGGAGGTAGCTGGGGAGTTCCAGCAGCACCTGTTGCTCTTGTGCATACTCTGAGTCTCAGTCTCTTCCCGCCCCCTCCACGTGCATCTGGTTGTTTTGACATGGCAGGTTCTGGGAAACTCTGCTTTAAACCAAGGGCTCCTTGAAACCTCTGGCGTGCATCCTGCACTCCGCCCTCCGCTGCCGCTGCACTCTCAGCTGCCTGCCCTTTTGATACAATCACAGTGCCCCCTGGTGGTGCCATTTCAACACTGTTGCTTCTCCTGGGCCCAGGCAGCTCGCCCAGGCTGAGTTTGCTCGGAGAGCAGCAGCTGGCCCAGCTCCTGGATTTGCCTTCGTAGTCTGTGCTGTGGGAGCTCATTTCACCCCAGCATTCTAGCCCTGCTAGCTGCCCCTCATCACTAACCCCCTCCTGCCAGGGTGGGAGGCTCAGCAGCATTGGCTGCTGTCTGCAGTGGGGACCAGACAGCTCGTTTGCCTCTGGCTGGCACCGTACCTGCAGCTCGCCGGGCAATGCTGTATTACTGCTCCATTACTGCAGACTTTTATTTGGGGGTGTCTATCTCACTTCTTCAGCGCCTCAGGGAAGCACCTGTGTGTCTCATACCCTGGTCTGAATGGCCTCTCTCCACCCCACTGCCCACCTTGCTCCTGTCTCTTCCCCCACCTCCCGTTCTCCCCTCTCTGAAATCCCGCAGTGCTGGCTCAGGAAACGCCTGTCAGAGTCCAGGTGGTTTGTACCAGGACTGGATCTGAGAGACACCTCTTCAGCCAGGTTCCTACTGGCATTGCCTTTTCGTACTTCCCTGCCGTAGCAATGAAATCTACAACACCTGCACTTGCTCTCCAGGGCTGAGCACCCATGGAAAAAAATTGTGAGTGGTCAGCACCTGTCAGCCATAGCTGTTCGGCGATGCCACCAAACAGCTGATTGGCAGCTTGGGAAGGGGTTTGAGGGAGGATGGAGAGCAGCGAGTGGTGGACAGGTGCCTTGGGGTGATGGTGGAGTGGGGACAGGACCTTAGAATGGCCGGAGTGGGGAGGAAAAAGGCAGCGCGAGGATGGAACCTTCGGGGAAGGGGCGGAGGGGTGGTGGGAAGAGGCGGAGAGAGGGCAGGGTCTGGGGAAATGGCCGGAGTGGGGTTAGAAGAGGTGGAGCGAGGGCGGGGTCTGGGGAAATGGCCGGAGTGGGGTGGGAAGAGGCGGAGCGAGGGCGGGGTCTGGGGAAATGGCCGGAGTGGGGTGAGCATAGGCACACCGAGGGCGGGGTCTGGGGAAATGGCCGGAGTGGGGCGAGAAGAGGCGGAGCGAGGGCGGGGTCTGGGGAAATGGCCGGAGTGGGGCGAGAAGAGGCGGAGCGAGGGCGGGGTCTGAGGAAATGGCCAGAGTGGGGCGAGAAGAGGCGGAGCGAGGGCGGGGTCTGAGGAAATGGCCAGAGTGGGGCGAGAAGAGGCGGAGCGAGGGCGGGGTCGGGGGAAATGGCCGGAGTGGGGCAAGAAGAGGCGGAGCGAGGGCGGGGTCAGGGGAAATGGCCGGAGTGGGGCGAGAAGAGGCGGAGCGAGGGCGGGGTTGGGGGAAATGGCCGGAGTGAGGCGAGAAGAGGCGGAGCGAGGGCAGGGTTGGGGGAAATGGCCGGAGTGGGGCGAGAAGAGGCGGAGTGAGGACAGGATCTGGGGAAATGGCCGGAGTGGGGCGAGAAGAGGCGGAGCGAGGGCGGGGTCTGAGGAAATGGCTGGAGTGGAGTGAGAGGAGGGGGAGTGAGGGTGGGATCTTGGGGGGAATGGCTGGAGTGGGGTCGGAAGAGGCGGAGTGAGGCGGGATCTTGGGGGAATGGCCAGAGTGGGGCGAGAAGAGGCGGAGCGAGGACGGGGTCTGGGGAAATGGCCGGAGTGGGGCGAGAAGAGGCGGAGCAAGGATGGGGCCTGGGGAAATGGCTGGAGTGGGGTGAGCATAGGCAGACCGAGGGCGGGGCCTGGGGAAATGGCCGGAGGGGTGAGAGGAGGGGGAGTGAGGGCAGGGTCTTGGGGGAATGGCTGGAGTGGGTTGAGAAGAGGTGGAATGATGGGGGGGTCTGGGGAAATGGCCGGAGTGGGGCGAGAAGAGGTGGAGCGAGGGCGGGGTCTGGGGAAATGGCCGGAGTGGGGCGAGAAGAGGCGGAGTGAGGACGGGGTCTGAGGAAATGGCTGGAGTGGGGTGAGCATAGGCAGACCGAGGGCGGGGTCTGGGGGGAATGGCCGGAGTGGGGTTAGAAGAGGTGGCGCGAGGGCTGGGTCTGGGGAAATGGCTGGAGTGGGGTTAGAAGAGGTGGAGCGAGGGTGGGGTCTGAGGAAATGGCTGGAGTGGGGTTAGAAGAGGTGGAGCGAGGGCAGGGTCTGGGGAAATGGCCGGAGTGGGGTTAGAAGAGGTGGAGCGAGGGCGGGGTCTGGGGAAATGGCCGGAGTGGGGTTAGAAGAGGCGGAGCGAGGGTGGGGTCTCGGGGGAAGGGGTGGAATAGGGGCAGGGCCTCGGAGCACCCCGGGGAAAGCCAGAAGTCAGCCCCTGTGAGTGCAGCTTGGATTGCATGGCTGGTGCAATAGAGATTCTGTTAATGGGAGACTCAGACATCTAGAATCTCTCCAGGAGGTTGCAGTGCTCGTAGCAGCTGTTTGTTTGCTCACAAGAGGGAGCGAGCTGAGAAGGCCCAGGGGTGCCATCTAGGCAGAGCCAAGGGGTAGTTGATACCAGAGACACTTTTCTGTCTATAGCCTTACAGAGAAGGACAAAAGGACTCTGTGTCTGCGGGGGGCAAGAGGTGCTTCTCAGCAATCTTCTGCAGGGGCTTCTCTTCAGTCAGCTGGAGATGGGATGAAGAGGGAAAGGCCTAGTCACTCCTAATAATGGGTCTGACCTTGCGTCAAGATACCAGCAGTTTATGGCGAGCAATCGGAGTGCTGTCCTTGGACGCCCCCAGGATAACGCTGGCATCCTTCGCATGTTTCCGTGAATTGGTGTTAGAATTAATGATTATTCGCCCTTTCAGGGCACCTTTCACCTAAAGATCTCAAGGCACTTCAGAGACATTAACTAATGACTCTGCTTCATTTCCATTTGAAGTAAGCAAAGGTAACAATCATCAGTGACTGCCAGCCACTAGCCCCTGTCAGAAGACAGAGAGGCAGTGTTGCCCAGTGGCTGGGACTCAGAGCCCTGCTTCAGTTCCTCGCTCTGCCACTGATTTGTGACCTTGGGCAAATCACTTCACCTATGTGCATTGCCCCTTTCCTGGGGATCTAAGGGAAGAGGCAGAGGTGGGCTCCTTCCAGTCAGCTGGAGACGCAATGAAATGAGAAGGGCCTAGTCACTCCTAACAATGCTTTAGTCAAAATGCAGGCTGTGTGCGGAGAACCACTCACCCTGTGCTGCTGAGCTAGCTTAGCCCTGTCCCAGAAGACATGGTGGCGTGGCCTGGTGGAACGAGCACAGTGGCAGGAATTGGGCTGGCCTCAGTTCTGCCTGGGTGACTCGCCTCATTTCCCCATCGGTAAAATGGGGATCCTCCCAATCCCCTCCCTTCCGGGGGTGTTGGGAGGGTTCGTCTGCACAGGGCTTTGAACATGTGGAGGCTTTCTGCCTTCTGGGGGGTGTTACTAAGAGAGGGAGGAAGCAGTGTCCACACTGTTGTGGGCATAAGGCCAACTCCTCTCCTGGCTGGCTGTGCGCAGCCACTGCTCACTCCGGGACTCATCCTCCCCGGCTGTACGACACCAAGAGACCTGCTGGTGACGGGGGCTCCAGCCGGGCACAGAAATCTCATCCCGTGGGGGGATCTGTAAAGTCAAAGGATGGTCACAGAGCCCGAGATACCAAGGCCAGAAGAGGCCACTCTGACCATCTAGTCTGACCCCCCTGCATAGCACAGGCTGCGACCTGCCCCACAGCCATTCCTAGAGCCAAGCTTTTAGACAAACATCCCTGCTTGATGTAAAGCTGGTCAGCGATGGAAGAGCCACCACAAACCTGGGTACGTTGAATTTTAGGAGTTAGAATTGTATTTTATCAGCAGTTTGAAAAATGTTTTTCTCTCCTGTCTATCACCCCCCCCCACACACACACACCCCAAACTCTCAGTCTCCCAGAGGTAGGAGCGCTCTGCATGCTCCAAACAGCATTCTCAGTATCTGTTTGCTAGAGAGCTGATCCCAGAAGTTTTATCAGTGTCCCACAAAATGTCAAAATCTCTTGTTGAATTTCCATTCCCGTATCTGGCTCCCATAGTACATGAGCACCTCACAACCTTTACTGTACGTATCCTCACACCAGCCCCACGAGGTAAGGCACTGCTATTCTCCCCATTGTACAGATGGAGAACTGAGGCACAGAGAAGCTAAGTGACTTGCCCAAGGGCACACGGAAAGTCTGTGGCAGAGCAAAGACTTGAACCCAGGTCTCAGGATAGTGCCCAACCCACTGAATGACCCATCCTTAGCCTGCTCATACAGTCCAGGACAAAATGAAAGCCTCCTTGAAAGAGCACAGTGTGGCTATCTCCTGTATAACAGACTGCAGCAGCTCTGAGAACAACATGGCAGCTAGGTCTGCTCACAGGAGAAGTGCTCAGCAGGGTAAGCTGCATGATACAGTAAACAAAAGGTTCATACACCCCCACCTAGGGTGACCAGATGTCCCGATTTTATAGGGACAGTCCCAGTTTTTGGGTCTTTTTCTTATCTAGGCTTCTATTACCCCCCACCTGCATCCTGATTTTTTACATTTGCTGTCTGGTCACCCTAACCCCACCTAAGCCTGCTCGTATTGGGCACGTCTGAGCTGGTTTGGCTGTGAGCACCAGGACCCTCTGCTGGATGGAATCATGCAAGGGCAAGAATCGTTTTGGGCTCTCCTGGCTGCAGGCCAGCAAGACAGCACTTCCAGCAAATGGGGAGGCTGCTGCAGCTCAGGTGCTATTGGCCCCTGGTTTTCAGGCAAAGCTCCTGGGCTCCGTTTGCCATCCTGCAGGCTTCCCACCCAGCTAGTGTCTGCGGATAAGCAGCCAATGACTGTGCTAAACATGCCAGCAGCACCAGCTCTGCCTGCTGAGACTGATTCACATCCATTAGGCAGTTCAGGCTGGGGAACATGGTTCATTCTCCCAGCTGCTGCTTGAGACACGGCTGCCATTCCGTTGCCTCTGGCCCCCTCCTGTGCCAGGGGCCTTCAGCGCAGGATCACTTACAGCTGCTTAGCTCTGCATCGCCCCACGCAGCGGGTGGGGAGCAGCAATTGGATTTTCTTTAAGTCACCGTGTGATGATGGGGGGGCAAAGCACCAATCGATAGTTATTCTGGGATTGATTATTCCGCTCCCAGGCTGCCAATCTCTCCTCGAGTCTCTGGGTAAAACGGAATAAAATAAAAACCAGAAGTCCCCCAAACCTCCAGAGTCTGAAGGACACCTGTCCAGCCACACAGCCATCCACTCTGTGCTAGGAAGATGCTGGCCAGAGTGCCATCTAGTGGCTGGTCCTCCTCCGAGCGGGCCCATGCCGCTTTCCAGCAGAAAGGCGCCAGGCACCCCTGAGCCTTCGCCCATCCTCCAGAATTTTAACCAGTCGGAGGAGGGTTTTGAAGTTGGTTCAGTGAGATGCTGTGTCTCAGACCTTCTCTCAGGGCCTTATTAAAATGCAGACTGCAAATTCAGATACGGTAAACAAGGTCACTGGAGAATGAAGATCAACAGAGTGCAAGCACAAGTAATGCAGAGTATTAATATTCTGATGCGTGAGCCCATCCTAAATATTTTATCAGGCTAAGCTTTTTTGTATTGAGGCATCCTTCCCTGGCTCTTCCTCCTCCTCCTCCTCCGGCTTATTCATCTCTTTTCTCTCGCATTCAGATCCATTTCACAAAAAGCACTTTGTACTTCGGCTAAGGCTCGAAATGTATGCAAGTAAATAAATAAATAAATAACAGAGAATAAAAACCCTACCCCTCTTCCGGTGGTGGGGGAAGAGTTCCTGATGGGATTTCTTTTGTTTGTGTCAATGTCTCAGCTATTCAGAGGGCTAAGGGAGTGGGACAATTTAGTGAACACTGTCTGTGTCTTATTGCCAGTGCCCTCCCTCACAAACTGCAGGGATCCCACCAGTAACACAGAAGGCATGTGGGTCACAAGTCCATTGTATTTGCATGTCACTGTTAAGGATGGCGAAACATTTCATATTACAGTGAGCCTTGATCTGCTCTATGTTATTTTGACACTAGGTGTGATCCAAGATTCTGTGATCTGGTCTCAGGTCATGGGGTCAGAGTACTTAGCCCAGCTTCTGACAGTTATTAAAACCCCGACGCTTCAGGGGAATGTGAAAAGAAAATTCCGCCTGTGCAATAGTGTGCAGAGTGGGGAAAGGGTCCTCCCTGACCCCTGAAATGATCACCTTGTGCCCTGAAGCATAAGGTTTGATTTTCCTTATCACTTCTTTAGCTGCACAGGTACAAATGTCAAATGGTCATGATTTTATCTTTAAAAATCCAGCTACAATGTTTGTCTCCATTTGCTATGGGCCCAAATTGGGAAACATGGACCTGGATTTCAATTCCCCCTTCACTCACTGCAGGTATATGTGGGCTTTTAGGCTCTAACAGTACTCCCTGTGTTACCATTTGATTCACAATATTTCCATTCAGTTTGCTGTGGTTAGTGCGGTTGTGTTATTTGCTGTTTGCGGTTATTCAGCTGGCGGCCACAGAATCGTGAAAATGTATCCAAAGCCTGAAAGTTTCACAAATTTTAGCCTGGACAACTTGATTTATTCATCAAATTATTCCGTCAGAAAGTGTATTCGTCCTTATTTGCTGGTCACTCTTCATTCGTTTCTCTTGTTAAAAGAAGGCAATTGTCCAGTCAGGAAGCAGGACTAATCACATATGATTTCAGTGGTCAAACGCACAACTCAGTACACAGCCAAGGGTTGAAGTGAACAGTTTGGGAATAGCCAATAGGTTGAAAATTATTCATGCAAACTATATGGTGAATTCCTACAAATATCAAATGCATTCCAAGAAAATAAATGCATTTATGTAATGTTAGTTAGTTTAGTTTAGTTTAAAAACTTAAGAAAATGATTACTGGGACTAAAAATTGCAAGATAATTAAAATATATATTTTCCCAGGACAAGTTTCCAGAAAAGTGGTAACATTTTCCCCATAGGTGCATAAACTGGGTTCCTGTTGCCTGGAAAAGATCTCTTGTGCATGAATCAGAAAGGAGAGTTTGGCCCAGAGTAAGCATTTAAAATATAATTTGGATTTATAGACTGGCTTTTTAATAGGTGAAATGTTGGAGCCTGTACAAATTGACCTGGTCGATCATAAATAATCGTACACATTCAAAATCGGTTTATAATCGAAATGTCCTGGATCTATGAGTTTCTTTCCAATGTACAGTGTGGATGAGTGTTTTTAATAAAAAAATAATGTGTCCCATTAACATCCCCAACACCTGCCCAGGATAGTGTACAAAATACACAAATAAACATTAATACTACTCCTACTATTAATAGCTTCAATCTGACACATTCATCCCCAGGTCTATGGGGACCATGTGGTAATCTGTGTTTTGCACGCTGACACCTGAGCACCTATCACAGGATTTTTGCACATTTCTTGGGGTGAGTATTTCTATAGGTAGCACGTTGATGAGCATAGTATATAGGCGAAGTAGATAAGACAGATAGATAGATAGTTTTCAGAAGACATATAGTACAATGAGAGAGCTGCCCAAAGGGAGACAGGACTCATGCAGGCACTAGGAAAGGGGATGTTGTTCAGACCAACTTTCAGTCCGGAGGAGCAGATGTCAGTTTTTCTGCCACCTTCTGTGTGCAGCCAGTGCATTCCAAGTTCTCCTCTCTCAGCCGTATTTTCTTTCCAAACTTCCGTCCCTTGAACTTTGGAATCCAGATTGTCATAGCAGCAATGACGCTAGCCAGCCAATCTGATTGTTTTGTCATTCAAAAGCTGTCTGCCAGCTGGGCACACACCCGCCCTATCTAGCTCTGAGACTCAGCTGATATTGGGATGGTTCCCTTGGGGGGAGGGAATTGTCCTCATAGGAGGCAAATTTTCAAAAACAGGCACCTAAGTTGTGCAGTGAATCATGCAGGTACAGGAACCCAGAGGCAAACAGGTGTTTACATGCACAAAACCACACCCCTCTCTCTCAATAGGCTCCCTCTCTTTCCCCAAACTTTGGGACAGTTTGGATCCAGATCTGGATCCAAATTTTGCAATCAGAGCTCGACTCATCTTATTTTAGGGAAATGCAATTTAGATGGAGATACCGTAAGATGGGTCCAAAACTGGTTGGAAAATCATTCCCAGAGAGTAATTGTCAGTGGTTCATAGTCATGCTGAAAGGGTATAACGAGTGGGGTCCCACAGAGATCAGTTCTGTGTCTAGTTTTGTTCAATATCTTCATCAATGATTTAGATAATGGCACAGAGATACACTTATAAAGTTTGTGGACAATATCAAGCTGGGAGGGGTTGCAAGTGCTTTGGAGAATAGGATTAAAATTCAAAATGATCTGGACAAACTGGAGAAATGGTCTGAAGTAAATAGGATGAAATTCAAGAAGGACAAATGCAAAGTGCTCCACTTTGGAAGGAACAATCAGTTGCACACATACAAAATAGGAAATGACTGCCTAGGAAGGAGTCCTGCCGAAAGGCATCTGGAGGTCATAGTGCAGGGTTTCTCAGACAGGGGTTGCTGCTTCTGTAGGGAAAGCCCCTGGGAGCCGTGATCGGCCAGACCTGTGGACTGGGCAGATAAACACACCAGCTCGACCCACCAGGGGCTTTCCCTACACAAGCAGCAACCCCAGTTTGAGAAACCCTGTTCTAAGTCCTATGTGTGTTTCCCTCAGCTCTATCCAGTGCTTTTAAAGGGAAATGTAAGAAGCAGCATGTACTGATCTGCCACCACACTCAGTGGGAACCTACATGTGCGGACACAGAGGCCTGTTTGAAGGAGATTCTTGCTCAGCTTCCAGGGTGACTGGGCATCAAAATAAAAATCATGCAACTCACCCTTTGCCAGAGGCAGAGCAAACTCAAATTTTCAGTAGCTTGAGTTTGCTTCAAGAACCTGAGTGCCCCCCATTCTAGAGCTGGTGCTAATTCTTTCAGAAACAAATCTCTCCTTCCTTCCTTTGCTGCCAGAGGTAAAAAGTGTGACTGAGATTCCCCTTTGTTCTCCTTTGCAGCCAGGGTTGGCTTCAGGAAGCACAGGGCCCAATTCGAATTTTCGGCGGGGCCCCAGCAAGGATAACTTAAAAAAAAATGTAAAAAAACCCCTGGGGCTTGTACTCAGTGAGCGGTGCTCTGAGTTTTCGGCAGCACTTCAGCGGTGGGTCCTTCACTCATTCCAGGTCTTCAGCGGTGCTGAAGGACCCACCACTGAAGTGCCATCGAAGACCCGGAGCGAGCGAAGGACCCACCACTGAAGACCTGGAGCGCCGCCAGGTGAGTAAAAATTAAAAAGTCACCTCTAGCCAGGGAAAAGATTCTCACTGGGCTCGGGGCCCTCTTAGGTGGGGGGCCCGATTCGGGGGAATTGGTGGAATAGGCTTAAAGCCGACTCTGTTTGCAGCACACTCAGAGCTGGCCGGAAGGTGCTGACAGGCAGCTCCTCTATTTATCTACAGAACTCCTACATCAGCGGTGGGCAAACTACAGATCGTGGGCCATATCCAGCCCGCAGGACCTTCTTGCCCGGCGCCTGAGCTCCTGCCCTGGGAGGCTAGCCAAAACGTTTGCCTGCCCCTGTGCTACATCATGGGTAATAGTGCAAGCTGCTCGCATGTGCCCGCCCCCTGAATGCATTAGCTGAAGCTTTTTGGACTCAAATAAAGTCTCCTGTGTCCCTCTCTCTTTACATCATGAATAACCCTGAAGGCAGATGGGGTGAATTCAGTGAAGGCTGCGCAGATTCAAAATATAGGGTGTTAAAACTACAGCATTTCTCTCTACTTGAGCACCTTTTCTTTGGCACATGTATGTGCTGGGGTTCCCAGGAACAATACAGGTAGGGGAGTTCATGTATCATGTTTCCAGCCACAGGAGTGACATTGGGGCAGTACAAATATCCAGTGGTCCTGTACGTCGGACCAGTAAGGTATTTATAGTCGGGACGCCGAACTGGAAAGACACAGGAGGAGCAGAAAGTGGGGCCATGTGAGACCCCACACCAGCAGCTCCTCCGGTGCGGCTGTACCGCCTGCCCCAGCCCTGCCACGCAGCTGCATCTCCTGGGTCCTGCCCAGGGTCTGTACAGCAGCTCCCCCCGGAGCACAGGGCTGGGGGTGGTACAGCCACGCTGGAGGAGCTGCTGGCGGGTGGCCCCATGTTCTGCTCCTTTCGCTGCTGCAGTAGAAGTCGTTGGACAGAGTCCCCCTTCAGGTAACAGGGTGGGGAGGAGTCGGGGCACATGGGGAGCTCACGTGCCCCCTCTTTTAGCTGGTGCACCGTACCAGTAAGAAATGAATTCTACTTGCACCACTGCAAATCTCTTGTGGTGCATTAGCATTCCAGATAGATAAGGGCAAATCACAATCCGCACAGGGCAGCTAAGTGCCGCAGATAGACGGGAAAGGGCGTAGACCTGCCATGCTCAGCGAGTACTTGATATCAGAGTCCAATTCAGGCTGCTGTCTTCATACAGGAGGGTCCCCCTTTGATATACTATTCTCTGGAGATATGATATACACCTGTGATTATCCTGACTTGCAATCCCATGTCATGCGCTGCCCTGAGCAGGCTCAGCGAGTGGCAGCACTATTTATTGGGCAATAAACGGCCTTCAGTCTGCAAGCCGTGGGCTTTGACAGGGAACGTGATGGGCGGTTTCAGCTCTGGTGAACCTGGTGGGGAAGGGAGCATGTCCCCCGGATCTGAGTGAGAGATGCCCTGTGACCTCCTGCCAAGGATGCTTTGACAAGACCATGGCAAGGACATGCCAGGCTTGTTCTGCTCTCACAGGAGCAATGAGCCAGCCGCAACGCTGGACTGTTTCAGTGCTGGGCTCATGCAGGGACTGTCCTGCCCCATGGACCACTAGAAAGGGCCAACTAGAGTCTCTCTGGGCACAGGAGCTGTTAACAAGGCCCGGGTCTGGCCTCCCCCTCACACTTTCTTCCTTTGTCCCTGTTCTTTCTCCTCCTGGTGCCCTTGCCCTGCACATATCCCTTGCTTGAGCTCCCTGCCCCCTCCACCTGCAGCGTGAGAACGGTGTGTCCTGCCTTGCAATGGGAACTTAGTGGTAGCAGGAGCAATGTAAGCCAGGTTTCCTCCCCCATTGTCAGACCTGCCAGGGGCTGGGCAGCACGTTAGGGACACTGGGACTTGTTACGGGTGCATTGAACTCACTCTGCTCCTTGGCACAGGAATAAATTTCACCCAGACCTGCAGGGTTTACTTACCCTGCCCTGGGTGGGTCTGGGATGACCAGGCTTGATTTTCAGCAGTGGAGGGGTTAACACCAATGTACTCTGGGGCAGGAGGCAAGCAGGAGACTTGGAAATCATCAACTGATGGGCCTTTGTACCATTCCCCTTTGGCAAAACCGGGCCAATGGTACTGACCTCCCTTGTGAGTCGCTTCACTGGCCACAGGTGAAACGGGCTATCTGAGAGGTACAGTATTATTTCTTACTAGTATTCCCTCGTCAACCCCTTCCGCCTTGGATTGCTGCACAATGGAGCGGCTGGAAAAATGTTTCTTTACAACTTTTTTCCAACCAAAAAGATTGGCTTTTTGACTAAACAGAAATTCTCACAAGAAAATTTCCATTTTCATTGAGCTAAGGTTTCCAGCTGAAAACTGAAAAACTTTCCATCCCCCCCAAAATGTTCCATTTTCGGGTTTTCTTGTTTAAAAAAAATCCAAAAAAAATTCAACAAAAACAACCCAAACCAGGTCATTTTCCCAGATGTGAACAACAAAGTATAATTTTGACCAGCTGTACTGGCAAGGAAGCCAGAACCCCATGAACCTACCAGAGAGGGGTGACCCAGCTCAGGGGACAGAGGAAATGACCCAAACTCCACCACTTCTGGGGTCTAGGATTGGTCAGGTGACTTTGCTTACTTGAGGGGAAGGATGATCTGATGGCTAATACATTTGCCAGGGGATCTGGGTCCTCTTCCTGACTTTCTGGGTGACTCAGGCTAAGTCACTGTCCCTATCCATGCAGTGGTGAGAACAGCGATTACCTTTCTCATAAGGCACTGGCAGGGTTAATTAGAGTTGGCTCAGTGCTTTGCATAGGTAAAGAGCTGTCTAAGTGCAAAGTGTGGTGATTAATAATACCCTGCCTGCTAAAGCAAAGCACTCAGTGGGATTCCACAAGGGTTAGACATTCGTATGAATATACGGAATTGCTACAGTTACAACGTTACATTAAATAGGATAAAAATCTGCGTGGGATTGAAACCCGCATGTTTCAGGGCACTAGCTGCCTGGGGTTAGGAGGAAACTTCTCTGTGGGCAGGTTAGTGCATAACTGTTCACCCTGTTTTAAGAAGCACCCAGTGCTGGCTGCTCAGCGACAGAACCCTGGCCTAGAGGGCCACCTGGTCTGACCCAGGTGGGCAATGTGTTTGGTGCTGTTATGTACCTTGGTCCCTTCCTCATATTATCACAAAGCCCTTCCCTTCTCTTCTGAACACATCCACCCAGCGCTCACCATCACGGCCATTCACTTGTTCCTGTAGCCCATCACACCTCCTTCCCCAGGCCATTCGCTTGCCACCCTCCCACACTCGTGCCACTAGGGGGCACTGCAGCTGCCCTGAGAAAAGCCCACTCTCACTGCCAGCAGGCAGATCCCATGCTGACACTCACTGCCACGTCACCAGGCCCAGCAGTGCTGGGCCAAGAGAGAGACACAAGGTCCTGCTGTGCCTGAGGGATGGACACTCCTTTCCTCATGGACAGGCCAGACTAAAACAGGGAGCCCAGCCCCTTTCTCCTACCCGCACCGACTGCAGCTCTGAATAGCGTGGGAGGATGCTGGTGCCTTTAACACATTGCTGCAGCTGTAAATCACTCGTGCACTCATGTTGTTGCTTAGTTCGGAGTCCATCAGTAATGATGCCTGGCTGCATTGGTATAAATAACCCCTCTTCTCCGGGACTGGGTGTATCGCGGGCACTCATTCCTATCAAAAAGTGAATCTTCCTGTCAGGACCTGGCCCTTCCTGGACACACCCCTTGTTCTACAGCCCTTTACCCCTCTATGCTTCCTTCCAGGACACTTGCCTGTAAACATGAGGTGATCCCGGCTGCTGAGTCTGGCTCTGTTTCAAGGGCCCTGCTGATCTCCTCAAAACCCACCAACTGACTTGGCCTCTGCCTGCTGGGGTTGAAAAGCCCTAAACTTATAAAGATAACCCTCCCCTGCCACTAGGGAAAGCCTGATCCGACAGAGCGCAGCCCCTTTTGTTAGAGCAAAGGTCAACTATTTGCTTATGTCAATCCTCTGCTTATCATCCCAGTATCATCCCAGTTGATCCTTGCACACACGTAGCCCTTCTTGAATGCACGTACACAAGATACCCAGTAAGAAGATGTTAAACAGATCCAAATTATCTCTAAAAAGGAATTCAAGAAATGCATGGGCTAGCAGAATTTATGCACATAAAGTTGTTTGTAACCTAGTATATAAAGCCTGCTCTGCGCTAATAAGGTGTGTCTTTTCCCTCTGGCACTAGCCAAGGAAAAAGCACCCGTTCAGCTGACCGATGATAAAAGTTTGGTACCCGTCTTCTTGTCTTCTGTGCCTCCTTGGGGTAACTGAATAGCTCCAGGGGGAAACGAGCCCGTTTGGCTAACAGGTTCCCTTTCTAAACACAGCCTCGCTCCCCAATCCTCGCTGTGATCCAGCTGCCTCTCTCCTCAGGATGATCTTTCCCATTGAACCCACACCCCTAGTTCCAAATGAGCTGTCTGGGTAGTTTCCAGCCTGGAGTCCCAGTCCCGGTGTCTGTCTCCATGTGCCCAACTTTGGTCATGTTCCCACAACACATCCTATCAGACCATTTGGCATAACACTTATCCTATCACGACAGCTCAGATTAACCTATTTCAGGTGAATGTAGTCCCCTCCTCACACTGTCTGGTGGGTCATTGTCCGCAAGACTTAAGTAGTGCTGAGGCCTGGTGCTGGGCCTGTGTCCAGGAGTGACCTTCGTGCTGATTGAGTAACCCTGGGTCGGAACATTGCAAATCTGGTGAAAAAAATCTTAAATTTCTACATTTTTTGACAAGCAAAGGGACCTCCCCCGCCACCTTGAAAATGTTCACAAGAAACATTTCCATCTTTCAGCTAGCACTAGTCTATTGCTTGCCAGCAATTAGCAGCAAATGCTTAATATTCAATTTTTCTTCATTATTTTTACTTTCTCGCTTCTGCATTTCCTTTTGGAAGTGAAAATGCCTCAGGAAATGCTGAGGTTTATGCTGGTTGGTTTGTGGTATTTTGAGCCCACGTGGTAAGCAGGAAATACCCAGGGTGGGGTATGAGAGCCTGCTGAGAAGATTAGCCAGGTCATGACACAAGAAAGTTAAAGACAACACATTTACAGTTGGTAAAAAGAACTGTGTTTTTATACCCTGTGTTGTTGGCCTGTGGAACTCATTGCCACAAACCATTTAAGAAAGGGTAGATACATCTGTGATTACCATCATCTGCAGTTACCCTAGTTAAGGTTAAACATCAATGAGGCACGTCGACGCTCATGCTTCATGACACAGGCTGAGCACTAGCTGCTTACAAAGACATTTCCCATGTCAGCATCATATTGCAAAATTGACCATTATAGGCATGAACAAGCATCCTCTGAAGTATCTGGCACTGGGCACCATCACGGACGGTGATCTTCTAGGGCAATTCCAACATTTCTGTGACGTCTATAGCCCAGTTTTTGCAGGCTTAAGAGGCTGGTATAAGCACATGGGCCTACATTTCCAAAAGCGCTTAGTGATGTGGAGTGCCTCAGTTTCCCTTGAGACACCTTTACAACAGCCTGCTTTTCAGAGGGCAGGAGCTTGACACTTTCGGAAAACCAGGTCTCTTTAAAGTATCTCATGTTGGACCCCAGAACGCCGAGGCACCTAGAACCACCCATCACTGTTGAGCATTTAGAGCGAAGCCCAGAGTGAATTCAGAACCCCCTGAGTGTAGCTCTCCATGAAGGGAACATCTGCCCTGCAGCTGGGAGTTGTAATTCCCAGCTTGGATAGACATACGCACAGGCTTGCCCAGCTCCGTACCTGCGACTTGGGATGGGATTGTACTCAGGTAACTAGCCCAAGCCGCTGCCCGTGCTGCTGAGGACACATTGTTACTTTTACAGCTGTGAATCACACGTCCAGTTGCAGCACAGACACACCCTTAGGATGTATTTCACCCCTACCAGCCCCTGTACCACTCTTGCTCTGTTCTGAGGGTTTAAGTGGGACTTAAGTGACACATAGGCCTCGTGCTGGTGAATTTGGCCCTCAGAGCTCACCGCCCCTTCAGGAACAGGGGATCATTGTCTCTGGACAGAGAACCCAGAGTACGTGTGTCCTCCGCGTATTTCCCCTTTGCTGCGCTCCTTATAATAACAGGGGCGTATTTATTCACTGAGAAAGAGCGATGCCCAATTTGTGTCATTATGACAATGGAGACTAGGAAATCCAGTCAGATAATGGCAGCCCCGACTGAAAAGGGTGAGATCTGATTTCACTTGACTTTCCTTGCTCCTAGTGAACACATGCACAGTCACAGGCTGTCCTGGAGATGTCCTTAGGACTCCCTTTGTGATGCAGCATGGGTTAAGTACTGCTTAATGTGCACTTAACATAAATTGGTACCTGAAAAGGCTACTCAGCTTGGCTACACTGGAGAGTTGCAGCACTGGTGAAGGGGTTACAGCACTGCAACTCACTCTGTGTACACACTTACAAAGCCCAGCCAGCGCTGCAACTCCCTGGCTGCAGCGCTGGCTGTACACCTGGCTGATTGGGGTGTAGCGATTCCAGCGATGGTGATGCAGCGCTGCTCATCAGGTGTGGACACCAACAGCGCTGTTATTGGCCTCCAGGGTATTAAGAAGGTATCCAGAATTCCTGTCCACAACAAACCAGCAAGAACGGCTGAACGACCAGCTCTAAAAAACAACACAGTTGCTCTTGCTCCAGCGAGCAAGCGAGCCGAGGAAGGGGAATTGCTTTGGAAGTTCACCAGCGTTTGTGTTTGAGGGGAGGAGAGTCCGTGTTGAGCAGCTGCTTATGTGGTCTGAAGACTATTTAGGAGTGCATAATTTGCATTTAGTGAATAAGAGAGGGGTGGGGGAAGGGGTCAAGAACTTTTAAAATGATTGAAGGTAGCTGTTGTGTATCTTCTAGTCCTTAGAACTTGCAAGGCAGGGAGCTGAGAACAGCTGCTAGTGTTTGCTTGAGGACAGAAACAGCACGGTCCGGGGGCGGGGGGGGGAGGGGTCGCTCGGAGAACTGCTTATCTGGTCTGAAGCCTTTTTGCATTTAAGAGTGATTGAAAGAGGGTGGGGAAATGGCCAGAATTTGCAAGGCAGGAGGCTGTCACAGTGTCTGCTCCAAAAATCCACTCTCTCTGGCTCCCCCACGCTTCCCTGTCACACTCCACCCCACCCCGCTCTTTTGAAAAGCATGTTGCAGACACTTGAACACTGGGATAGCTGCCCACAATGCACCACTCCCAACAGCGCTGCAAATGCTGCAAATGTGGCCACATTGCAGTGCTGGTAGCTGTCATTGTGGCCACACTGCAGCGCTGTTCCTACACAGCTGTACGACCACAGCTGTAACTCCCAGCGCTGCACATTTCCAAGTGTAGCCAAGCCCTCAAGTAAAATGGAGCACACACAATGCAGTATCATTTATTTCTTGAGAATAGCATCCTTCACAGGCATTATAATAGCACATTTTGCAGGGAGAAAATTATGAGCTGCAGCAGAGAGGAAGGGTTTAAGAGGAGATTTAAAGGCGGGAAGCCAGTGAGTGTCTGCAAGGAGGGGGAGATGAGAAAGACCTGCCCTTCAGCTGTGCAGGGAGCAAGGGGAGGAAGGGAGCCCAAGATTTAGGGAAGCCTCAGTCTTCATGGCAGATATTCCCCTTTGTTCAGGGGGCTAGCAGGGGAGTAAGGGGGGTTAGTTTCAAGATGAGTAAATTTATCATTAACCAAGGGCTGATCCCTCTTCAGGGACCTTCCAGCAGGTTTATATGAAAACTGAAATAAGCTTTATAGGCAAAAGTGTGACTTTGCTGGTATCTGCCATGCCTTGCTGGTATAGTGTACCCGTATAACCACATTAGCAAAGTGCTCCTCGTGTAGAGATTTAGGCTAGCTTCCTAGTTTGGCTTGTGGGTACCATTCACCCCTGGGCAAAGGCCTATGAACCACTCCAGTGCCACTTGAACCCTCAGTAATAACAGCCCATTGTCATACGACAGCACTCTGTAGATCTCCGATGGTGCATTAGCCTGCTGATGCCCCTTGTAAAGGCCTGGATTTCCCTTTGAGTGGGTGAAAACATCGGGGCTCCTCAGTGTCTGTAGTGACAGCTAAGTGTGAAGGCCTCCAAGCCTATTATAGAGAGGCCACCCACTGTGGAGGCTTAGCCGTGGGTGCCATGCTGAGCAAGCCAAATGAGGGGCACTCTCGAGGGCGCTCAGTGTGTCCCCAACAGAGCGACTGATGACTCGTCTCAGTTTATCAATGGCCAGGCGGGCAGGGCTGGGCTAGCAGGTGACAGCGGAGCTGAAAACATCAGCAAGTGTTCAAAGTCCCTGAGGAGCGCCCTGGGGAGAGGCCTAGGAATGGATGATGAATTTCACTAGCGGACAATGCAATGAGATGTCTCACCTTGTGCCCATGCAGGCCACTGCAACCCTCATCTCAACAAACTCAGCTTCCAATGGCACTTACGCCACTTTGACATCATCGTTACCCCAGAGACTTCACTCTCAAATTTACACAGCTCGGAGGGGAGAGGAGAACCAGGAATTCATGCCAGAAAACCAGACGAGGAGAAGGAACCCCTCACTGTCCCCATGTCGTCTCCCTTCTCCTTGTTGTCTCTGTGCAAAAGCGAGTGCTGAAAGTGTCTGGTAACCAGGGGTGGCTCTAGGTATTTTGCCGCCCCAAGCACAGCAAGCAGGCTGTTTTCGGGGGCATGCCTACGGGAGGACCCCAGTCCGTGGATTCCACTGCAAGCCTGAGGGAGGTCCACCAACGCCGCAGAACCAGCGACCCTCTGCAGGCATGCCACTGCCCTGGTGGCGACCGGCAGAGCACCCCCCATGGCTTGCCGCCCCAGGCACGTGCTTGACATGCTGGTGCCTGGAGCCGCCCCTGCTGGTAACCTGCTGCTCCCCTCTCTTTCCCACCTGGCAGGATGCAGCCGCCACCAGTGCAGCTAAAGCCACACTTATAAATCCTCTTTGCAATTTCATTCATTTCAAAGCTCCCTGTTACCAGCTCTAGCCCTTAATCTCACACTCCATAAATCAATCAGCCAGGGAGCTGGGTGGAATAGGAAATCAGCTCTCTTTGCCCATAGCCTTCTTCAGCCGAGCAGAGCGGGGCAGTGAGTGACAGCGTTGTGTGCGTGTGTATGGGGGGGGGGTCTCCTACTGCCACAGCCCACCCTTTATGAGAGCTAACAGGCAGTGGAGAGGGAGCAGGGGCACGTGCAGCATCGCTAGAGAGCAGGCGTGGGTTTCTCCAGTCCCCAGAGCTAGCCCTGGAGTTGATTTGCTGAGACTAATTAACTCTCCTTGCTCTTGAAGTATTGATAATTGGAAGGCACTTAGTCATTTTTAGTATAAATTGCATCCCAGCTGAGGTGCACAGGCTGCGGCGTCTCTCCAGTCTGCGAGCAAGGCTGAGCGTGCCCAGCCATCAGCCTCCAGAGCTCACCCTTAGCGCTTCACACCTGCTGTGGTGATAGATTTGCTCCAAAGGAAAATGCCCCTTTGGCGCCCATTAAATAGACACATTGTTTAGATATGTGCTGAGGAGTTTTACGGCTAGGCTGGGGCTGGCAGGGAAACAGGGGTGATGGACTCGGTGCGGCTCTCAGAGAGGAGAGGTCAGGTGATTTTTGCTAGTAATGCACAGAGATGTTATTGCAAAAGGTCAAGTGATTCAACGCTCCAGCTGCGAGGGCAAGGCTCACAATTCCAACTGGAGCACGAGCGGGGCAGCAATGCATCCTCTGCATGTTTACTGGGGCTGTTCTAGGACATACATTCAGCCACAAATATCAGGCACAGGAGATGAATTTATCTGCAGTACATATGAGTAAGGGGCTCAGTGTTTGTGTTTCTTGACTCTTTGTGACACTTTCTCTGCAGTGCTGGAATCACCACGTAATTTCTGAGGCTTTGTAAAAGACAGAAAACCCAGTGAAATGCAAGGAACATCCTGCTTGCTAAGGACAAGGCGGGTAGGTCGCACAGTGTGGGTCGCTGCAGGCCACACAGCAGGAGCTCTGAAAAGGCTCTCGGGGTCATGGCGGGTAACAAACTGAGCAATTGTGAGCTTCCAGTCTGATCAGTAGGTCTGATATTATCCATAGCTGTATCTCAAGCAGCAATGAGGAGGTGGTATGACCTCTTTATACAGAATGAGTGAAACCATCCCTGCATCCTGTGCCCAGTTCTGTGCCCGCACTTCAAAAAGGATTTTGAAAAACTGGAAAGAAATTGAGAGAAGAGCGACAAACACGATTCAAGGTCTAGAAACCTTCCTCCGATGAGAAAGACTGGGAAGCTCAATCTATTTGCTTGTCAAAGAGAAGGATAAGAGGTGAATCGATCACGGTCTATAAGTACCTACCTGGGGAGAAGGTTTCTTACTCTATCAGTGGCTGGAAGTTGAAGTGAGGCAAATGCAGACTGGAAATAGAATTCAGATGTTTAGGAGTGAGGGTGATTAGCACTGGACCAAAGTAAATGAGGCTATATTTGGCTTTCCATCCCTTCAAGTCTTTCAGTCTAGGATGGACGTCTCTTTCTGAAAGATCTGCTTTAACTCAACCAGAAGTTCTGGGTTGGACGGGAATCAATGAGAGACGCCCTCTGGCCTGTGTTCTAGAATCAGAATCACAGGATTGGAAGGAATGTCATGATGTCATCTAGTCCAGTCCCCTACACTCATGGCACGACTAAATATTCGGAGTTATATAGGAGGCCAGACCGGGTGATCAGAATGGTGCCTTTCAGCCTTAAACTCTCTGAATCCAAGAAAAGACAAGACCAGTTGCTCTGCTGGCCCTGGAACTCATCAGAGTCATGGAAGTTGAATCTGGAAATGCATCTCTCCTCTTATCTTGGTCCCAGTGTTTATATTGTGTGTGCGTGTGTGAGACACGCACACACATCTGTCACTCCCACCTTCACCTACAACATGATGGTCCAGAGAACAGTGCATCCAGCCTGCCTCCATCTTCCAGATTTCCCTTGCACGAGGTGTTATTGAGGAGTGCTGCCTCGGAAGCACCGTCTCAGTTACCATCTCTGTGTGAGCAAATGGCTGCCTGGAGGTGAGTTTAACACCTGTGAGCGCTGAGTCTTGTGCTTGTGCAGCCATTTGTGCCACACCCAATGAGAAAGGGAGAGGGAGTGTGACGGGGAGGGGGGTCTCCTTAGCGGCTAAAGGAGAAGAGAAAAGACCTGCCTAAGGAGTATTCAGATAAATCCTGTCTCTGTTGTGTAACCTGCCAATTTTCCAGCCCCCAGGACACTTACGCAGAGCATTCATATCCCCAAGCCCACAGCAAATGGCTTCTTGCTCACGTTCATGTGAATAACTGGGCACGAGAAGGGGCATCACTCTCTTGAATCTACCAGGGAAAAGCAGGCAAGGACTGAGCTTCCTGGACCTAGGCAGAGAGCGTTGGAATCCACGGCTACCCACTGCTGCCAGTACTGCAGGGAGGAGAGGAGGCAGCCCTAGCTGAAGAGTGGAACAGGAGATCAGCTGCGGGTAATGGAGCTATTGAGAGGGGAGGCTGGAAGGGGCATGCTGTGGGTGAGGGGAGATCTTGTTCTGGGTCAGATTGGGCCAGGCACGGCCAGCCTGTATTGGGGACAGCCCTGAACACAAGGCTGCTGGTGCTGCTCCAGCTCTGGAGAGTTGTAGGGAAGGCAGGCATGGCCCTGGATCCTACCCACCCCTCTCCTCTGGGGCACTAGCAGGGAGCAATCCCTTCAGTCCGAGGCTGGATTGTGCCTTGCCCCTGCAAAGGGGCTGCAGAGGATGAAGGGACCTTGTGGCCTTTCCTGCCCCTTTACACACCCACAGGGGAGCTGGCCAAGCGCTAATCTTGGGGACACTGAGCTGCTGACAGCAGGCTGCACAGCAGCCACGGTGCGTGACCATGGGACAGAGCTTATGGCTCCACTGACCCACATGGGAGCTAACCACGAGCATGAGGCTGAGGTGTCACCTGCTGCTCTCCCTGGCTGCTGATCCCTAAGGGTGGCACAAGGCTGGAACCATCCTCCTCCCACCCCCCAACCTTATAAACGAGCAGCTTCCCCCAGCCTTGTGTTTTGCAGCCTGGTGCCCCGTGTCCTGTAGCAACACTGCATATGTCATCCTTGCCAGCCACACTGCTGCACTCGGTGTGCCGATCTGTTCGAGGGACTTACAGCGCAGCAGCCGCAGCTCCCCCATCCACCTGCCTCTCTGAAGGGCTGAGCTGTAATTACACTGGTGCCGAATCCCAATTTCAAACTTTGCACCTGGTGTCTGTGATGCACTTCCTGTGGCTGGCTTTGGTGCTGATGAGAGATGCTGCGTGGGTGGCCTTAGAGGCTGAGGCTCCCTGCTCTCCACAGCCTTCCCCCTTGCCTCTGCAAAGTGCTCCTGCCCTGAGCTGCAGTGTCCTGGCTGGTGCCAGAGCAAGTCTGGTCTGGTCTGGTCTCCTGGACCATTCACCAAGGTGGGCAGAAGACCTGTACTGGGGCCGCTAACTCTTCTGCCCTGGCTCCTGAGAAGCCAGGAGGAGGCTGCAACTTCCAGTCCTGCCCAGCGTGGGATGCGGATTGAACTGGTGACCTGCAGATGACAGGCCCATAGCCCATCCCCAGTGTTTGAGTGTCGTGGATGCAGAGAACCTCCTCAAACTTAGCACAGCAGGTGGCATTTGAGGGATGTGTCTGCTCGTTCCTGCTTCGCATTATTCACCGATGCTGTGGTGACATCTATGCAGCCCTGGCAGTGAGCTGCCAGCAAGGGAAGAGCCTCGGCTAGCAGGGCTGGTGCCAGTGCTCTGAAAATAGCTGCACAGACAGTGCTTTGAAGTTACAGCTGCGGCTGACCTCGGGCTCTGACACCTGGGAATAGGGATGTGCTTCATGGCTCAAGCTCCAGCCTGAGCTGCTCTCCCAGGCTCCCCAGGGCTTTCTGCTGGTGGCCTAAACCCTGCTATTCTATCCTAGACAAATCTTTTCTCCAATACTTGCTGGGAGCAGAACAGCCAGGAGGCATTGTGGCCTCCCTCCCAGCTACCCATGGCATAGGCAGCTCAACCCGTCCGCCGCCTCCACCACTGGCCCAGTTCATGACACACCCACGGGCCCTGGTGTCAGACTTTCTCCACCCACTCCTTTGCCATCCCTCCCCACTCCCACTGCCGGGGGTCTCCTTCCCCCCAGCCCTGTAATGATAAGAGGGAACTGTATTCTTGTTTATATTGCAGTAGCATCCCGAGGTCCTAGGCAGGGCTCGGGGACCTGGGGTGCTGGGCGTTGTACAAACATCTGATGAAAAGGCAACTGCTGCCCCAGAGAACTAGCAGGCTCAGTATAAGATCAGCGCTGTCACCAACCAAGTCACTAGAAAATATTCATTGGAAAAGTCTCAGACCTTCCCAGGCTGTGATGCTTTTCTTGGTTTTGCAGCATCTTGCCTGCACGTGTTAAATGCTGGTTAATAAACAGTTTGCTTTAACAAGCCTCCAAAATACCCCATGCTGATCTGTGGCTGGGGAGTGAAAAACAATCTTTGCTGTGTAGTCTGCACCTACCCTTTGACCTCCAGTTTCAAATCTGCTCTCACTAGCAGGACACGTCATATCTAACTGACCTGCTCTGTCTGGGGAGGCTGCGAGAATAATTATTGCTGTTGCGTTTATGACTATCATCCAGCTGTACTAACGGGTTACGTTCAATATATGCAACGGCATCACTTCTTGTGCTAACTGCTCTTTGGGCTCTAACTTGATTTTGCTGAATATGTCCTTGGCACATATCAGATGGAAACAGCTCGAGGTAGCAGTCTTGCAGCAAGTCCTGAGGGGAGAGTCACTTTCTTGGGAGATAGGAGGTGATGGACTGCATGCCGCAGAGTCTGGGCAGCACAGCTGGGCAGAGGGGTAGTGCGGCAGCCAGGGCCGGCTCTAGACTTTTCACCGCCCCAAGCACTGCGGCATGCTGCTGGGGGCGCTCTGCTGGTCGCCAGTCCTGCGGCTCCGGTGGACCTTCCGCAGGCGTGCCTGTGGAGGGTCCGCTGGTCCTGCAGCTCCACCGAAGCTGCAGCAACCGGCAGAGTGCCTCCCGTGGCATGCTGCCTCAAGCACGCGCTTGGCGTGCTGGGGTCTGGAGCCGCCCCTGGCTGCAACAGGGGACAGGCAGCTACAAATATGAGCTCACTGAGCTAAGGAAAAGTAGCCAGCTTGTGACACAAAAATAACACACTGCACTTGTGACAGCTGCCATGTTGGATCCCGACTGCTGAGGCAAGGCAAGCTACTTATCTGCCTAAGAAGTAGTCATTCTGACTTGGAGTCTGGACAGTCATTGAACTATTACATGTGACCACCCTCTGCTTTATCATTCCCACTTCCCTCAAGGCCAGTTCAGTGTGCAGCTAACCTGAGCAAAGGCGGGATTTTGTGCTTTCCATCTCTAGTCACTCACTCATGGCTGTCATCTTCCTGGCCACCCACTCGTGGCCTTTCCCTCTGGAAAGGAGGCTCTGTTCAAACGCCAGCAGCAAGGTCCTTCTGCTGCCCAAATATGTCTCAGAATCCTCTGCAGCAGAGCTTTGAAGGAGTTTGGGCAAATGATTCTAGGATGTGTCTGTAAACAGATGCCCACCATACACAGCTGAGCAGAGAGAGAGCAGGCAAAATTAGTGCCCCTAAATGCAGGTCCCAGGACCTGTTTGCTAGGGACTGAGTAGGGCAGTCCAACGGTTTGATGAATGCACTGCGAGGTCACATGGGAGAATCTCTTCCTTGCCTGGATAAGTGTAAAACTAAGGTCTTGCTACACAGGGAATGTTACTAGTCTAATTACCATCCAGTGCTGGTCTGATGCTGCCCCCTTACGTGTGACACCCGGCTTTCTCTATGCCTAACGCTGTCTCTGGTGCTCTCACCTCTTCCCCAGCAGAGAGACAGCCAGTCTGGTGGTATTTTTTCATCAGAATATTTTTTTAAAGAAAATGAAAATTTTCACGGGGTCCTGAGGGCCTGGGTCATGAGTGCTCTTTGGGGTCCAGAGGAACCTAGGGCTGGATAAGGAAGGAATTGAGTAACTGTGCTGGGAGGAGATCCTACAGTCTGGGGTAGGGTTAGCCCACCCTCAGACCAGCCCATAAATCAACCAGCAGCCCCCATGTTCTCATTCCTTATGGGAACTCAGCTGTGCCTCCCATTTGCAGGGACCAACTGGGCATCGGACATCTCCTTGCCCCTGGCTCCCCTGTCAATCTGACGTCTTTGTCCCTTACTGGTGATAGGGATTCAAGTGCAAAACTTCTTTGGGGTTTTTAAAGGTTCTTTTGCAGTAACCCTTCTTTATTCAAAAGCACTGAACCACCCAGCTTGTAAATCCTGATTACCCTGGCTCAGAGACTTTGCTTGAAGTATGACTTTGAATTAAGGATCTCAAATGTGCATTCAACTTCAGTTTAAAAGGGGTAGTTAACACATTTTATAGAAAGAGCTATTATTAAATACGTTTGCTGAAGATTAACAACTGCTGAGTGTAATGGATACATGTCTGAGCACTATGATATATACTGAATTTCTCATTATATAGGGACTGGATGTGTGTCTGCTAGAACAGAGCTAAGAATTCACAGCGAATAATTTAGCAGATGAGTGGAGCATGTCTTTCTGCCTGGGGAACTGTGTGGTGCCCTCAAATGTATTCTGCATTGTTTTCTCACAGAGGCCCAACCATGCATCCTGGGGCATAGTTGGCTAAAACCGTATCACACGGGGACAGTCCTAGATATGAAGACTCCTGCTCCCAGGCCTGTTGAGCATCATGACCACCATCATCCTGAAAGATCAAAGCTGCCCCTGGTGTGGCGCTTCCCCTTTGAATTTGTGTATGTCTCTGACCCCTTCCTGCAGAGATGAGCACCTTGACCCCCAGCTGCCAGGACACTGCCTCATCTCTCTTCAAGCCCAGTCTGCCTGGAGCCCTGTATTTTAGCTGAGTGACTATGTCAGGGACAGGGATATGGGTGGTCTGACCTTGTGGTTAGAGCCAGAGCCTGACTTAGTGGTTACAGACAGGAACAGGAATTAGGAATCAGAGCCAGAGGCAGAAATGTGCCAGGGAGCAGGGCTGGCACCAGGCTGGAACAAGGCAGGAGCAGGTTTGCAGCAAGGCTGGGAATGAGGCAGGCACAGGAGAAATCACAGCTGTGGGTGGAAGCATTGACAGTGACCTGCCACTGCTGCTGCGCTTAAATACAGACCTGCCGGCTCCTTGAAGCCAATCAGGTGGATGGTCTGAGCAGGTGATTCTGCTGCAGCCCAGCTGGGCTCACTAACTGGGCCTGAGAGTGAGCTGGTTAGTCCGGGGCTCGGCTGAGGGAACTCTGGCCCATGGTTCCTGACAGAACAACACAAACTTTTCCCCTTCTGATTTTTATCTAATTTGCTTCCTGGTGCTTTGCCCTTTCTCCGTTTGTCATCGGCAAATGTCTTGGCAATGAGTTCGCTGGAGGGAGTTGGCTCATTTGAAAGGAATTTTGCAGGATGTTTGCAGAAAGCAAACTCTGAATTAGCATCACAAGCCTATGCATGGAAAACTTGATTCACAGAGAATTTTGCTCTTATAATTATATGGGTATAACCCATTGGAGTGCATTATACCAACAGGGTACACTCTTAGGCCTTGGCTACACTGGAGAGTTGCAGCGCTGGTGGTGGGTTTACAGCGCTGCAACTTACTCTGTGTTCACACTTGCAAGGCACAGCCAGCGCTGCATCTCCCTGGCTGCAGCGCTGGCTGTACACCTGGTCTGCTTGGGGTGTAACGATTCCAGCGCTGGTGATGCAGTGCTGCTCATCAGGTGTGGCCAGCAAAAGCACTGTTATTGGCCTCCAGGGTATTAGGAGGTATCCCGGAATACCTTTTCAGCCACTCTGCTCATCGTTTCGCACTCCACTGCCCTGGGCTCAGGTGACTCGCCCTTTAAATGCCCTGGGAATTTTAAAAATCCCCTTCCTGTTTGCTCAGCCAGGTGGTGGAGTGCAATAATCAATCAGTGACCATGCCTCCACGCCGCCAAATGAGCCCCAGCATGGAGCACTGGCAAGCTACTGGACCTCATCAGTGTTTTTGGTGAGGAAGCTGTGCAGTCACAGCTGTGCTCCAGCCGTAGGAATTATGATACCTATGGGCAGATATCAAAGTCCATGCTGGAAAGGGGCCATGAACGGGACGCGGTGCAGTGCAGGGTTAAAGTAAAGGAGCTGCGGAGTGTCCTATTGCAAAGCCCATGAGGGGAACCGTTGCTCAGGTGCTGCCCCCATGACCTGCCGTTTTTACAAGGAGCTGGATGCGATACTTGGGAGTGAACCCCACTGCAATCCGAGGACTCCGAATGGACAGTTCAGAGCAGGGAGAGGAGAGGGAGGGGGTAGAGAAAACTGAGAGTGAGGGTACTGGGGTGGTGGGAGACACCCCGGAGTCCCAGGAGGCATGCAGCCAGGAGCTCTTCTCAAGCCAGGAGGAAGCTAGCCAGTCGCAGCAGCTGGAACTTGTTGGTGAAGAAGCAGCAGAGGAGCGGGTTCCCGGTAAGCAGCTTTTATTTTAAAGGATGGAAATGTTTGGGAGAGGGTGGGGGTTATGCTGCTGCATGCATGCAATGCCTAGATGTGGAATAGCCATTGATATGGTCTATCACGTCGTCGGTAATCGGCCTCTGTAATCTCTTCAAAAGTTTCAGCCAGAGTGGTGGGCAATGCGCTTTTGCAAGTTTATAGGGAGAGCCACTGTGGTCCTTGTCCCAGTCAGGCTAACGCGTCCGCGCCACTGTGCCGTAAGGGGTGGGGGACCATTGCTGCACACAGGCAAGCTGCATAGGGACCAGGGTGGAATCCGCATTGCTGTAGAAGACCCCCCCCGCTCTTCCCAGGTACCCGCAGCAGCGAGATATCTTGGCAGGATAAAATCCTGTGGAAAATGTAGGGTAGTGTTCAGTGCAGGTCCCTCCCCCAGCTGCTCTCTGCTTCCCCAATGCACAGAAACCCCAGTGCAGCCCTGACTCAAGCAGTTGCCCCCTTCCCAGGTGAGCTCGGCAGTGAGATGATTCATTAATCACTCATTCCCATTACTCACCACGTCTTCGCTGCTGTGGGCCTCTCTGTGCTATGTTTGCTATGTGTAAAGGATGCTACATAAATGAGACTACAAAAACTCCTTCACTGTGATTATAAACAATGCAGCCTCTGTAATAAATGTTTCTATTTCTTTTTTTTTAAGTTCCTTGAATAGCCTCTTAACAGTAAATACCATCCTATCACAGACTGCTGAAAAGCTACAGAACCTGAGGAGGAAACCAAGAAAAAAGCAAAGAAGATTTGGTGAAAGCAGTTATGAATCAGTCTGCCAGAGAGAGTAAGAGGCTGCAGGACTGGAGAGAGAAAATGCAGCAGTGAGGGAAACAGAAAGCAGGAGAAAGGAATTGGCTAAGAAGAAAAGCACAAGAAGCAGCTTGATAAGCCTCCTGGCGTGCCAAAGGACTGTATCCATGTGCAGTCACTGGTAGCCATGCAGGCAGAGCACTAACCGTGCTAACCCCCACCATCCCAAAGCTCTCTCCCTTGTGCCCCTGTCAGCTCAAAACCCCTTCTCCAGCATCCAGAGTTCTTACCACCACCAGCTGCCCCCAACACCTGTACGTTCACCTACCAGCCCTGAGAACTACGACCCCTTACCCTCTGCACTCAACCCCCATCACCATGCAGCATTTTCATCCTGAAGTGCAGCAGGCATTGCACAGCACTCCAGGCAGGACATATTCAAACCTCTGACTGTACAGTTCACCACCCTACTCCCTGCCCTTTTACTTACTGTATTTTTCAATAAATGATTTCTTGGCTTTTAAAAACAGTTTTTATTATTGCAGAAAGTGAAAGATACTGTACCCCAAGAAAAAAACAGGCACTGCAAATCATTGTAACCACTGCACTTCACTCCCGTGCAAGGCACCAAACATTACTGTTGGCTTTCAGCCTCAAATTGCTCCCTTAAGGCATCCCTAATCCTTGTAGCCCTGTGCTGGGCCTCTCTAGTAGCCCTGCTCTCTGGCTGTGCAAATTCAGCCTCCAGGCGTTGAACCTCGGAGGTCCATTCCGTCTCACTGAATGTTTCACCCTTCCCTTCACAAATATTATGGAGGTACAGCACGCGGATATAACCGCAGGGATGCTGCTTTCCCCCAAGTCTAGCTTCCCATAAAGACACCTCCAGCGCCCTTTAAACGGCCAAAAGCACACTCCACAGTCATTCTGCACCGGCTCAGCCTGTAGTTGAACCGGTCCTTGCTCCTGTCAAGCTTCCCTGTATACGGTTTCATGAGCCAAGGCATTAACGGGTAAGCGGGGTCTCCAAGGATCACAATGGGCATTTCGACGTCCCCTACTGTGATCTTCAGGTCTGGGAAAAAGTCCCGGCCTGCAGCTTCCTGAACAGGCCACTGTTCCGAAAGATGCGTGCATCATGCACCTTTCCAGGCCAGCCTGTGTAAATGTCAATGAAACGCCACGGTGATCCACAAGCGCCTGGAGAACCATAGAGAAATACCCCCCTTCCGATTAATGTACTCGATGCCAGGTGGGTGGTGCCAGAATAGGAATATGCGTCCCATCTATCGCCCCTCCACAGTTAGGGAAACCCATTTGTGCAAAGCCATCCAGAATGTCCTGCACGTTCCCCAGAGTCACGGTTCTTCTTAGCAGGATGCAATTAATGGCCCTGCAAACTTCATCAACACTATTCCAAAGGTCGACTTTCCCACTCCAAACTGGTTCGCGACTGATCGGTAGCTGTCTGGAGTCGCCAGCTTCCAGATTGCAATAGCCACCCGCCTCTCCACTGACAGGGCAGCTCTCAATCTCGTGTCCTTGCTCCGCAGGGTGGGAGCGAGTTCCTGACACAGTCCCATGAAAGTGGCTTTTCTCATCAGAAAATTCTGCAGCCACTGCTCGTCATCCCAGACTTGCAGGACGATGTGATCCCACCACTCAGTGCTTGTTTCCCGAGCCCAAAGGTGGCGTTCCATGGTGCTGAGCATGTCTGTTACTGCCACAAGCAATTTAGTGTCACACGCGTCAGGTGACTCGATATCATCATCGGAATCCTCACTGTCACTTTGGAGCTGAAGGAATAGCTCAACTGCCAAATGTGATGTGCTGGCGACATTCATCAGCAGCTCGGGCTCCATTTCCCACATAAATCACGCTGCATAGAGACTCACAATGGAGTCAAACTGCTGGGATGTTAAGCGATGCACCACGGGGCGTTGGGACAGGAAGCAGAATGACCTGCATCCTTCTGTCCCCTTCCCACAACCCACGGCGCCAAAATGGGACGAGGTGCTCTGTGGGATAGCTGCCCACAATGCACCACTCCTAACAGCACTGCAAATGTGGCCACACTGAGCGCTGGTAGCTGTCAGTGTGGCCACACTGCAGCGCTGTCCCTATACAGCTGTACGAACACAGCTGTAACTCCCAGCGCTGCACATCTCCAAGTGTAGCCATACCCTTACTCTAGAATAACGGGAAGTTATATTGTTTAATTACAGCAGCTTAACTACGCAGGTATAATTATAATGGTAACATTCCTTGTAGCAAACGTTTTGAGTTACACTCAGCCAGTCGAGGAAGAGATACATGCATGTTACCTACCTGTGGAGCCAATCGAATCAGCTTGAATTTCAGATCTGGAATAGCGCCGAGCTACAGGTCACGAATTATCCATATAAATTACTCAGCGAAAGCATCTGTGTAAAACCAGGAAAACTGCAGCATGTTGGTGGACAATTTGCAAAGAGATAAAAAGACGCTGTGGTTGAATAAACTGCTGTGAAATATTTGCCCAGTGTGGCTCATACATCTTGTTTTTCACAGGGCCCCCAGTAAACCTGCATTGATTTGTGAGGCCTATGGAAAAGAAACAAATAATCCATCAAGCACCTTTCTGGATCGAGTGCTTGAAAACCTGACCCATATGTGCCTGACAGGGCAAAAGGAATGACCAGCAGTATCTCTAAAAAAGGAAGCTTTCCACTCCTGTTACTGCAATGGCAGGAAGCCAGGTCTGTTTGCTAAGCTACCCAAAAACAGTGCCAGGGGCTGCCAGACTCGTAGTGGGTTGATTTAGCTGAGAAATCAGTTCCCTTTTTTGTTTTGTGCAACCTCAGATTATCTTGCTGCTCAGTAATTTCTCCCTCTCCTGCTATCCCTGGCTGGCTTTGGCAGTTTCTAAGCTCTCCAATAGGTGGGTGGGTTGGGAGGATGTCTGACGGTTTCTAAAAGCAATTCAGAGATGCCATCGCAGCTTAGTGGGAACATAACACGTCTACCCAGTTTGTATAGTTTCTTCCAACTGGAGTAGGAGAAATAAAATACCCACTTCTCCCTCCCCCTCCCTGCAAAAAAATAAGACTTAAAAAGGATTTCAGATTAAAATAACTAGCTCAGGCGTGTCCTCTGTGCTGAGAAGATCAAGTGCTAACGATGGTTCTGGCGTGTCGGTGACAGTTTTGTCTGTTGTATGTATATATATTTAAACTGTGAGGCCACATGGAAGGTTCTTTATGCAGGCGAAGTGCCTATGACAGCCGCTGAGAACACATTGGCTCCTTTCTGCTGGCAAAAGGCTCATCCCATTAAAGGCTGTCGATATGAGGAAGGGAAATGACAAGGGTGCTTGGGAAGGGAGCGAGGCAGCAGGAGGAGACAGGAGCTGCCATCACCAACGTCATTACTGGGAAAGAGAACGAGCTTTGGCATAAATGTACCATGTGTTTTCATTAGCGGCAGCGGGGAGTAAGCCACTCTGAAGAGGCAGCATTTATACCACTGAAGGGAAAAAGATGCCCTACAGTATCACGTGGACACCAGAGGGATTGGCTGGCTCGGCATGTGAGCATAGTCCAGTCCCCTTCTTGTCTCAGGCACGGCGGCTGCTGCACAAGCCCTGTGAGCCTGCACACCTAATCTGTGCGTGAGAAAGCTCCTGCCAAGCTCCAGGCCATCTCATGGGAAAGCACCTTCCTGACGCTTTGCTGTCAGCACTACCTGCCAGCATGGAGACCTCACATTCAGGCCTCACGGGCTACTGGCTCAGGATGTAGATTGTGCATGCGCTTGCTAGGCAGGACTCTCCCAGCCCGCGGCTGGGCTGAGGCGACAACTCATCAGAAGCAAGAGCTGGTCAGAGCTCTGGAGACAGGGTTTTGGCCAGGACTTGCGTAAAGGCAGTTCTTCCAGGAAACAGACTGGTTCCCAACTCCTGCTGTGACAAAGACCTGGCTAAGACTGTCAGCCAGTGTGCACAGATCAGGGTCTCTTTCCTCACACAATCTATTTATTATTATGGTTATTGTTATTGTAAGCCCTGTGGCCACAAGCCTTAGAAAGCAGGGAGTTCACTATTGATTGTTGGTGAATAGGGGGAAGAGCAGCCCAGAGCTGCTGCGAATGCCAGATGGGCACGGGCAATGGAGCTCTCTGCTGCCATCTGTTGGTGAGCAAGGGGAAATGAGTGGGCCAGGCCTTATTTGCATTTCAGTTATGTGAAAGTTTGGGCATGTTGATCAAAATATAGTTAAGTTTTGAGTTTTGGGGATAATAGAAAATTGTCATCCCTGTTGTGTAAGGACAGGGCAAAAGAACTCCACCACTGTGCCTAGGTTAAAGGGTCACCCTAACCATAACTGTAGGCTGGCTTGGTTGGGTAACAGAGCAAGACACACAAGGCAGGAAGGATGGACTGGACTCATAGAATATTAGGGTTGGAAAGGACCTCAGGAGGTATCTAGTCTGTCCCTTCCTTCAAAGCAGGTTCAATCCCCGACTAAATAATTTCACCCAGGACTTTGTCAAGCCTGACCTTAAAAACCTCTAAGGAAGGAGATTCTGTCATCTTCCTAGGGAACTGATTCTAGTGTTTCACCACCCTCCTTGTGAAAAAGTTTTTCCTAATATCCAACCTAAACCTCCCCCACTGTAACTTGAAACCATTACTCCTTGTTCTGTCATCAGGTACCACTGAGAACAGTCTAGATCCATTCTCTTTCATAGAATCATAGGGTTGGAAGGGACCTCAGGAGGTCATCTAGTCCAACCCCCTGCTCAAAGCAGGACAAATCCCCAGACTTTTACCTTAGTTCCCTGAATGGCCCCCTCAGCAACTGAGCTCACAAGCCTGGGTTTAACAGACCAATGCTCAAACCACTGAGCTATCCCTCCCCCCTTTTTGAAAGCCCCTTTCAGGTAGTTGAAAGCAGCTATCAAATCCTCCCTCATTCTTCTCTTCTGCAGACTAAACAACCCGAGGTCCCTCAGCCTCTCCTCATAAGTCATGTGCTCCAGCCCGCTAATCGTTTTTGAGTCTTCCATGTCAATATCAATTGATCTATCTCTGAAAACATTATCAAAGAAGAGTAGCTTTTCCTGATGCCATAAGGGGCAAGTGCAGCTGATTTCTTAGTGAGCCCCCTTCCTCCCATCCAGCCATCTATATACTTGCAATTATTACTTCTGGTTAGTGCGGTTGAGTCCTCTCTGCAGAGCGACAGTGTTTCTCTTTGATGCTGGCGATTAAGCGTCTGACCTGACTCTGCCAACCCTGTGATGACAGGTGAGTGGGGATTGCAGTAGTGGATAGGGGAAGATCTCCTCTCTT
>NC_133793.1:16715810-16780614 GCF_003597395.2 Chelonoidis abingdonii | reverse complement strand
CTCAGAAGACCTATAGCTCATGCTCATAGATCATTAGGTCAGAAGACCCATATGAATCCTCTAGTCTGGACGTCCTGCACAAGCAGGCACCAAACCCTGCCCATACACTTTATAACAACACCAACCGATGACTGATTATTGAAATCCTCAAAATGAGATTGCAAACCTCAAGGCAAGAATCACCACCTATCTGCCACAAGAGGTGAAAGCATTATTATGTCGGAGAGTGCCGTGTTAGTCTGATCTGTAACAGTACAGTAGCAAAGAGTCCTGTGGCACCTTATAGACTAACAGACGTATTGGAGCATGAGCTTTTCTGGGTGCATCCGATGAAGTGGGTATTCACCCACGAAAGCTCATGCGCCAATACGTCTGTTAGTCTATAAGGTGCCACAGGACTCTTTGCTTTATTATTACTGGTAGTTCTGACAGGCCCTAACTGAAATCAGAGCCCCACCGTGTTGAGTAGTGTACGTGTGAAAGAGACAGTCCCTGCCCCAAAGAACTCACATTTGAAATAGACAGGAGGAAGAAGTAATATTATCCCTCTTTTACTGAGGGAGAACATACCTGCTGTGATGTTGCACTCCATATGATTTTATGAAAATATGCTCATCATAGAATCATAGAATATCAGGGTTGGAAGGGACTATAATGTAACTGGAATATGCTTCATGCAAAAGGTCTCTTGTAAGGTATCATTACAAACTTTATAATCTACTGAGTGTTTTCATCCTCTTTGGATAAATGTACCACTCTTGTATCTGAACCTAGAAATATGAAATATAACTCTGAGGGCCTATTGTAATTACGCAAAGTGTGGGCCATTAACGGTGGTTTGGAATCTTGATAACTCCCATCAGCCAGGACAATTGACTGTGGATGGCTCAGTTTGCAGACAGGCCTTCCTGTGAGTCAGGCTGGGAGGAATGCAGGCTTGGAGTCTCACAGGAAATGTAACCATGTCATCTGGTACTGAAATCCATCTTAAACCTGGTGCTTTTCTATTTAGAGCCGGGTTGGGTGGGGACCCAGAGAGACAAAAGATTCCTGCCTTGTGCCAAAGCCATATAAGAGAGTGGAACAGAACAAAGGGGGCTGCAGTCATGAGAAATCCCCTAGCTACCACCTGAGCTGGAACAAGGGCTGGACCAAGGGAAAGGATTGTGTCCAGACTAGGAAGGTGTCCAGTCTGTGATAGAAGCTTATTGAAATATCTCTGAGGGTGAGATTTTATCTGTATTTAGTTTTCTTACTGTATTAGGCTTAGACTTGGATGTTTTATTTTATTTTGCTTGGTAATTTACTTTGTTCTGTCTGTTACTGCTTGGAACCACTTAAATCCCATTTTCTATATTTAATAAAATCACTTTGTACTTATATTAACCCAGAGTATGTATTAATACCTGGGGGTGGGGAGAGCAAACAGCTGTGCATATCTCTCTATCAGTGTTATAGAGGGCAAATAATTTATAAGTTTACCCTGTATAAACTTTATATAGGGTAAAATGGATTTATTTGGGGTTTGGACCCCATGGGGAGTTGAGTATCTAAGTGTTAAAGACAGGAACACTTCTGTGAGTTGCTCTCAATTAAGCCCACAGCTGTTAGGGGACGTGGTTCAGACCTGGGTCTGGGTTTGCAGCAGGCTAGCGGGTCTGGCTCAAACCAGGCAGGGCACTGAAGTCCCAAGCTGCCAGGGCAGGAAAGCAGGGGCAGTAGTAGTCTTGGCACATCAGTTGGCAGCCCCAATGGGGTTTCTGTGATCCAACCCATCACACTCGCCCCTTCACCTGGTTTCATCTATGCTGAAACTTGGAATACAGTGATTTGGGGGCATGATCCCATTGGCCACCATCATGCTGGAAACCAAATTAGTCCCCCTTGGGTTGAGTCTCCCCAGGGAACTGGTGGACATGCTATTGCTTGAAAGGTCGAAAAGCTCCTCATATTCTGCAATGGGAGACTGTCTCAGAATGTTGCAATTTTCTGAGTGGTAGAGAAGCTAGAGGAATGGGGGGAGAGGAGAATTTGGGGTGAACTCAGGTAAGGGCTCTGCATGTTGTGATGTCTGGGAAGCCCTGTTTCCTTTCCTGCTAAGCTAAAGTTGAGTCCACAATTTATTTATGAGCCTAGGTACATTCACCTAAAAACCCAGGAATTCACTTGGGCAGCAGAGGGTTTTGACTTCCTGGAGTGTGTGTCGCTGTCAGACATGGAGCTATTCGCTCTGCTGTGCCTGTACCAAGGCTGAATGACAGGAGCGTGCACCCAGGCAAACTCCCTTTCCCTTCCCTTCCCCCCTCTCGCCAGAGATGAATATACGTAGTTTTTTCTGTCCCATGGCCCTCTGCCTCTTCATCTGAGTCCTGCTGGGTCCCCTATTTCAGTGGGTTATGTAGGAATTGTGGGGCACGGCTGGCATCTCTGGATCCCCATGGATTTCTGTTTCCATGCTTATTTGGCTCTAGAATCAGCCCTCTCTATATGCTCTTTATGTGCCTCCCTGGGGGAGCAGAGGCCTGTTCCTGCTCCCATTTAAATGGCTAGGAGTCTGCCTCTGAATTCAATGGAAGTAGTTTGCTCTGTTGACATGTGAGGCACACATCTCCCTAGATCCATATATTTTAAGGGTAGTTGGAACCACTTGAGAAGATCATCTAGCTGACCTCCTTCATAACAGGCCATTGACTGTCACCCAGGAATTCCTGCTAGGGGCCAGGTGCTGAATATCCTGAGAGGATGATATAAAATCAACATATGACTCATTAAATGGATTAAAAATTGGCTAATGGGTTAGGTCTCAACATGCGATTGGAAACAGGGAATCATCATTGAGTGTTTCTAGTGGGGTCCCACGAGGATCAGTTCTTGTCCTTACACTATTTAATATTTTTATTAATAACCTAGAAGAAAACATAAAATCATCACTGCTAAAGTTAGCAGGTGACACAAAAATTGGGGAGTGGGTAAATAACAAAGAGGACAGGTTACTGCGTTCTGGATCACTTGGTAAGCACAAGCCAGCCATATGTGTTTTAATAGCACTAAATGATAATGTCTACATCTCAGAACAAAGAGTGCAGGCCACGCGTACAGGATGGGGGACTCTATCCTGGGAAGCAGGGACTCTGAGAAATATTTGGGGCGGGGGTGGATAATCATCTGAACATGAGCTCCCCATGCAACACTGTGGCCCAAAGGATTAATGTGATCCTTGGATACATAAACAGGGGAATGTCATGTAGGAATAGGGAGGTTATTTTACCTCTGTATTTGGCACTGGTGCAACCATTTGTTGAATACGGTGCCCAGTTCTGGCGTACACAACTGAAGAAGAATGTTGATAGACTCGAGAGGGGTTCAGAGAAGAGCCATGAGAATGAATAAAGGATTAGAAAACCTGCCTTGTAGAGATAGGTTCAAGGAGTTCAATCTACTTAATTTAACAAAGAGAAGTTTAAGGGTAACTTGATTAAACTCTATAAGTATCTTCAGGGGGAACAAATATTTAATAGTGGGCTCTTCAGTCTAGCAGGGAAAGGTCTAACATGATCCAAAGGCTGGAAGTTGAAGCTAGATAAATTCAGACTGGAAATAAGGCACACGTTTTAAACAGGGAAGATAATAAACACTGGGACGACTTACCAAGGGTTGTGGTGGAGGCTCCATCGCTGACAATTTTAAAATCAAGATTGGTGTTGTCTAAAAGATCTGCTCTAGGGATTATTGTGGGGCAGGCCTCTGGCCTGTGTCATACAGGCGAGACTAGGTGATCACAGTGGTCCCTTCTGGCATTGGAGTCTATGAACGAAAAGCTACAGCTGTTAGTGACACAGGTGCCTGTGCCGTTTCTAACTCAAATAAGCGTATGTGTTTAGGTGTGTGTGAGAGTGGGCTGGAGCAGCTCTGGGTGCTAAGAGGGGGGCAGGTGTGTGCAGGACTCAGGGTCCCATCTGGAGATGTGGGCGTGTGACCCAGACTGCTAGAGAATTTCACAGTGATAACCATTTCGGAGAAGCCTGCAATAACCTCTGTTGCCCTGCTCAGATTGTAAAACGCACAAAAGCACTCAGAGAGAGCACTGGGCCAGATCTTTAGCTCCAATCTATTTCCAGGAAATTAAAAGTGAAACTGACCAGGTTAAAAATGAGAAAGTACAATATTGTAAACAACATGACAAACCAGCGGGCCTGCTTGTGCCCCCGCACCAGAGCCATCTCCCCTGGCCTGATCCGCCTCTTGCTTATACAAGTTGCTAAAGTAAATGGATACACGTAGAAAGGTGCTGATGTTATAATTCCTCTGACTTCTAGTGACACAGAAGAGACCTAACCAGGCTCTGTGATGGGGTGTACAAACCCCACACTGGACAACAAGGGGTTAAGGGATTATTTTGGGCTCATCTAGCCCCCTGCCCGGCCAAACCTGCAGCAAATGCACCTTCTACTGGAGGAATTAAAAGGCACAGAATTAGCGCCTTTGGGTGGTAGAGCGGGAGGTGAGGAAAGCCAAGCCTAACCTAACCTAAGACTCTGACACAGCTGCCCAAAGGGGCCCTCCCTGAGGGAAGGGAGGACCCACTCCAGAGACAGCTTGAGAGGGAAGTATCCTGTGGAACTTGGACATTGGAAACCCCATTTACATATTGTGGTTTGGGTTTCCATATCTGTTGTCTTAAGCAGCCTTGATTGCCAGACTACAGGTAGCCCAAAGGCCCCTGAGTCAGATCCCGGTGGAGTGGGAGGGCCCAGGCTCCCCTCCCCACATCTCCCATGGCAGTCAGAAGTTGCAGCCGTGACCACTAGGCCCCACTCCTGAAGAGAGGAACATTGCAGGCTCCCATTCAAATCAACGACCAAACTCCTTGAGGATCTGATTCTGATCTTATACTGGTATAAAGCACCAGTGATGTTGCTGAAGTCAGTGGACTCGCAATGGTGACTTCAATGGGCTCTAGAGCAGGCTGAAAGTGTCTGTCTTAGCAATATTTAACCACATCCTGTAGCTGAGTACAATACTGCTTCCAAGGGGGGAGGGGGGGATAATTAGCTGTCACAAGGGACACAAGAAATACCCAGGTCTGCAAATCTTGAAAGTTCAAGGAGTCACAGAAGAGTTCCTGCGGAATTAGTTGTTTTTCTGCAGAACCTAAATTTTCATTCAGAAATGATTGGTGCAATTACAGAGTGATGGTGTAATGAGTTCCCAGCTGGAAGAGGGTCCCTGGCAGAGCTCCTCCTGATGTAACCCTGGTTGGCCTCAGGACTGGGAGAACAACCTTCCTCCACCAAGGGCTCTGCTAGACCCAGGGATCCAGCCCACTGGACCTAATTCTGAGCTCAGTGACGCTGGTGTATATCAGGAGTAATTCCACTGAAGTCACAGAGAGCAGAATTTTACCCTTTTGCCCTAGCTCCCACTAAAACCAATGGCAAAGCTGACATCAGTAGGAGTGGGCAAACTCGGCGTACAATAACGTCTAGTTGCAGGAAGGGAGCATGACATATTCTGTAATGCTGCTGTGTAATATATGTGTAATATGTTAGACGTGGGCCAGACATACCAGCATACCACTTGCACTGTTCTGCTCACACATGGCAACTGTTACCTTGGGTTTAAGATGATTTTGCACCATTGGAGCGGCACAAAGCAGCCTGAGTGGACCAGTGAGTCTGGCCCCATATGGATGCAATCCTCAGTGTTTTACTCTGGAAAATCAGCTAAGCATTGGCCAAACCAAAAAATGCAGACAACAACTTTGCATATTTAAAGGTGAATTTCACAAGTTGTCTTGCCTTTTGCACATGCATGTAAATTTTTTTTGCCCAGTGCATGGTACATTTTTTCATACACTTTAAAAATTAAATGAATTGATATTTCCTTGTAATATTTTCTAACCCTTTGCAATTACTGAACAGATAAAGCCATATATCAATAATAATTATTTGCAGTACCAAAGCACCTGCCATCCAAGGATCTTGCAGTGATTTACATGCATTAGGACCCTGATCCTCTAAACTCTAAAGCATGTATGTATTTATAGGACTGGGGCATAAATACCAAATGCTGATGTTCTTCATTAAGCAAAATTTCATTGAAATCAGTAAGATTTTTGTGCAAATGAAAATACCAGTATTTTCCCCCAATGGTCTGATTCTGATCTCATTCCACTGAGTTACTCCTGATCTGCAGCAATGTAAGGCTCTGATTCTGCAGCTGGTAGCGTGCGGGCAGATCTCTACATGCATGAAAAGCCCCACAGAAGTCAACAGGGACACCTTCATCCAGGCACAGGGGGCTGCCCACAAACAGTAATTTGTTGGATCAGGGCCTAAATGAGAGCAAAATCAAAACTTGATAGTGCATATTTAGTCTCACAAATCCTCATGCCCTAGGTAATTTTTATTATGGGTGGGAAACTGAGGCACAGAGAGTTTCAGTGACTTGCCCAAGATCCCACAGAGTGAGTCAGTACCAAGAATAGAACCCTGAAGTCCTGACTGCCAGTACAGTGTCCCTGAGACCCTCAGAATCTCTCAATGCAACTGGCAAAGCATTCACTGCTCTGTAACAGCAACTCGTAACAGGCCTGACATGTGCACCACATTGCTGTCATAGCAGTTACTTGTAAGGAAGGTTGTATGAGATATTCAGTGACAGTTGGTAGCACACTGATTGGCATAAGCATTGTGAGATGTATGTATGAGTGTTATTGAAGAATTTGCATGTATGTATTAAAATATGTTTGACCCACGTAACCAAGCAGGGTTGATCCATAAATAAATCTTTCCCAGACAAAGGAATAGTGGTTTACCTGTCTGCCTAGGCCCCTGTGTAACTGAACCGGGGTAAGTCAAACACAGTGGGAGACCATTTGCTTTGGAGGTAAACAGGAGAGACGAATAGCAGGTGGGTGAGAAAGCAGCATGGTGTCAACACACCAGGACACAAACAGCGAGGGAGAAGGCTCTTATCTGGGGTACACGTCACGAGGATACACTTCAAGGTTTGCTGGACTAGAAGAAGGTGGAAAAAGAACCCTATTGGTTATCCATTGCTGAGGAAGCAAAAGGGACAGCGCTTTTAGCATCCCTGAACACTGAATCCTGGTGTAACCCACACACCTCCTGGCAGTGGTGTTCTGTGCCATCTAGAGGCACCAAGACCACTAAGAGAGAGAGCAAACAAGTCTGCTCTACAGCCTTAGCTAACAGTCACTTGGCTTTTACTTCATATGGTAGAGGCTCATGCATTAAGTTCCAGCAGTCCCAGGTTCAATCCCGCCTGTCGATGTTACACTGGCCTTGGGGCTGGTAACGCTGAGAGGTTGCTTTAGGTGAGAAGCCTGTCTGAGACAAAGGTTTTAGCCTGCTAAAGTTATGATTAGTCTCTTAGAAGGGCGCTATACTTGTACTTTGTTTGTAACCATTTCTGTTTCCACGATCCTCGCTTTCTATCACTTATAGCTCTAGCTTTGTTAATAAACTTCTTGTTACCATAAGTACAGCTCAGTGCTCTAATATTAAGCAAGGGGTGACGTCTGAGCTCAATCACACAAGCAGGTGTGTGCCCTGTCTCTTAGGAGACAGCAACATCAGTAATTGCTGCGAGTGTTCAGAGACAGGGGCTGGATCCTCCAGGGGAACGCTCTTCCAGGAGACTTGGGAAGTGGGGTACACCACGTGTTACCTGCAAGGCACAGTAAAGGCGAGCGGAGCTATGGAGGAGATTGGTTGGGTGTCAGGAAACCGGTACACAGTTTAACATCAACAAGTCTCAGTTTTGCTCAGGCTGAAGGGTAATATATTCCTGGGTGCTCAGCAGACCATTCTCCCTCAACCTGCACGTGCACTGTTGCCACTAACAATGGGTGGGAATGGTTATGTGATACCTAATAAACTTGCAGACACGATGATACCTGCTCAGCTCACCTGCAGGTAAATTAGCACCCGGGGGGCCAGGAGACGCTGACAGGACTAAGAGACAGCAGACTCATTAAACTGCTGATGCAACCCCAGCCCCCAGTTACACTGCCTTGGGAGGGCATCCCTCAAAAAGAGGCTTCATACACTTCAAGACACCTGCTGGTGCAGGAGCAATGGGAGACATGGCATCTTGTTACTAATTTTATGAAACCTGATGAACAGTAATAATCATCATCAGAATTACACTGTGCCATTTACCCAGAGCACATCAAAGTGCCTTCCAACGTGAGAACACAGAGGAACAACAAAGTAACAACAATAACCCTCAGAACTAACAAGCCTCCCTGCAGACAGAACCATTTGGCCGCTGGCTTTCATTGCAACACAAAACGTTAGGACTATGTGGTCTAGAGGAGAAGTGACTGCAAGGGGACATGTCAGAGGTAAATAAACCAGTGAGTGGTGTAGAGAAAGTCCATTAGCTTGCTTACTTATCCTCCCTGATCATACTAGAGCAAGGGGACACCTAGTGCAATGAGGAAGCAACACATTCAGAAGTGATAAAAGGAAATACTGCTTTATTTAGAATACATGTTCAGCCTGTGGAACTCATTGTCACATGGTTTCACTGAGGCCAAAAGCTTAGGAAGATTAAAAAACAATTGGACATGTATATGGATGACGTACACATCTGTAATTATATTATCATAAACAATTTAGAAGGGTTATAAATCCTCATGCTTCAGCCCCTAATCCAACTGGTGAGTGCCTGCGGTCAGGAATAATCTCCCCCTGGGGCAGGTTAGTCCAGAATTGCCCATTTGGTGGTGGTGGGGGGCAGGGGGTACATCTTCCAGTGAAGTGTCTGATGCTGATCTTCATTGGAGACTGGGATACTGGACTAGATGGGCCATGGATCTGAGTTGCTCTGGCAATTCCTGTTTTCCATGTCATATCCCTTCCTGAACTCTGCATATGTTTTGTCTATTTGGATGGTTAGCTCTTTAGGACAGGGCTTCTTTTCCTTGCATGTCTATCCTGAGACCAACCTGGGTACAATAACACTACTAATAACAATATAAAGCACCACACTTGCCAACAGTATGAAACTAAGGGTGGGCCTTCATAAATGCAGCCACCTCTGGATCAGAACATAGAACAGTTTAACAGCGCATAACACCACCACCACCTGGTATGTTTGGAGAGAAGGTGAAGAAGAACAGAGTCTCTAGCTGATACTATGACAGGAACTGCAGGTTGGCAGGGTGTGATAGCCCCCACTGCCATGTCTCCAGCAGAGAGAAGACAGGATGGAATGAGGGAGAAAGGACACTTCAGGTCTTGACTATGGGGATGAAATTTCTGGGATCCAAAAGTGAAAGCACCCGAGCTGCTTCTCGGGGGCCTGCAGCAAAGAATCAGAAGTGTGGTTGGAATGGTAAAGATCATCTCTGGGCTGCCTCACCCACCATCTGTCAAAGCAATAGCTTTATTTTAACAAGGGGCTGAGATTTCAGCCCACAGGGCCAGAAGCAAACAAAGCAGGGACTGCTGCACTGGGAAAGGGGAAATAGAGGCCACTCTTCTGCCCCAGCACCCCAGAGCCAGAACTGTTCAGGCGGGAGCCCTGCACTCTGGCGGCATTAGGACGCAGATGGGAACTCTCCTCCCACTGCCATGTGGTCTTGGGACAAAAGCGCAGAGAGGCACCAGGTGAGTCTCCAGTGTTGGAGCAGGAACAATGGGCCTGCACAGAGCCTTCTACTGGGGCATAGCTAGATGTGGAGCTCTGGGCGGGCCTCAGCTTATGGTGGATGGGCCCACCTGTCTCTGGGGCCAGTCTGGGGGATGAAGACCAAACTTCTCTACCCTGCATGGGAGGCCCTATATGGCAGGATGTCTTCCTTTTGGTCCCGGGATGTAGCCGTGCATGGGCAGTGGAGCAGGGAGCATGGGAGGGCAGAGAACGGATGTGGAGGTAAGTGTCCTGAGCTGCTGTCTCCATCTGGAGGCAGCTGAAGCACCTGCCCTGTGGCGAATCCTTGCCCTGTCCCCAGGGCAAGTGCAGGGAATGGGAGAGGCTGTGCCTCGCACTTTGCTGCTAAGTGGAGGCTGCACCTTCCCACACCACACCCAAGTGCAGGATTCACCCAGGAGCCAGCATAGGATCCATCCTTCCTGCCCTGGTTCTGCATCTTCCCTGCCAGCCATGCTTGGGAGCTGCCCCGAGCCCAGCCAAGGGGAGGTTCCTGTGCCTGCATTGTAGACAGATGCTCGCTAGCTCTGCTCAGGCCGGTGCAGTGTAGCCGGGGGGTGGCTCGGGCCAGCTGCCTGAGTACAAACCCGCCTGCACTCCCTGGGTATGTACGAGGGCAGCTTGCCTGCACCACTGCCCAGGCTTTCCTCAGGCCAGCTGTTTTTAGTGCACTAGCTCGAGTGGAGCTAGCATGTCTTCCTTTGCTACACCCTCACGTGCCCAGCACGTGCAGGGACACAGCCTGGTTCTCCTCTCCACTAGGCCACACCTGCACTGCGATCAGGGGCGGCCAGGTGGTTGATTACAGTTCATGCAGACACACCTGAGCAGCGCAGCGGTGGCAGCATGAGATTCCGCATGGGCAGGCTCTGGGTAGGTAGGTGGGTGACTAGCCCACTCTGAAGTCTGTTGTTGCCATGTCTTCCCTGCCATTGGTGCCAAGACAAGCTAGATTACAGCTAGCCCAGGTGTGTCTACCCGGGCCACAGTCACACCTGGACATACCCACAGACAGCTGCAAATCAGGAGGGACTCCCCTGACAGCAGTGGAATTGCACTGGGGTAAGTGAGAGGAGCTTTGACCCAGGTTCCCAAGAGGTGTAAATCAGCACCATTGCACTGATTTCAATAGCATGATACTGAATTACACAAGCCAAGGATGTGGGCCCTGATTTCAAAACACCTTGGAAATTGTGAGGTATCTTCTCCAGACCCTATTCAGATCCCCTTCTCCGCATTGAGCTGCCCTCTTCTCCATAGCCAGTTGGTTGATTAGAGGAGGCAAATTCTTTCATTAGAAGAGACTTTGTCATAATCAGGTGAGAAATTTGGGACTGATATGATGCTGTTTAAAAAAAAGCAACCTTCTGACTGATTTTTTTTTATTTTTTTTTTGCCAGCCGTGTGGCACGATTGCGCTTTGTTAACATAAATAAAAATAATCATCATAATTCATTGCAAAAAATGCAAAAGGTCACCGAGATATTTTGGGAGATGCTGGTGAATCAAAACAAACTGCATTTTCAGCAGCTGGCATTTCCAGCTCTCCACACAGCGCAGACTGATAGGCTGGAGGAGGAAATAAATGGAGAGGCAGAAAGATAAATCGAGAGCGCCAGAGAGACGGGTTTATGTGTGTTTTCATGTATCATTGTTGCGTGACACAGTGTGAGTTATCGCTGTAATTTAGGCACTGCCCTCTTGCCAGCAGCCCGCTCCCGGGACCTGGGCAGTGCATGGGCCAGCAGCTGCACTGCTCCTGTGGTCTCCTCGAGCAGCAAGGCAGAGGGCAGTGATCTCACACCGGGTTGGAGGCGTCCAACATGCCCCCTGTTAATAGGGTTAGTTGGGCTGGGACTGACTGCTTTGCTGGCCCCTAGGTCCCACTCCTCCCTTTGTTCCTTTAAAGAGAGACACAGACAAGGACTTAACAATGCAGCTTCAGCCGTAGGGCCTGCGTCTCGTCTTGCCTACCAGTGGGTGTGAATCAGGAGTAGTAACTCCAGGGAAGGCCCTGGGGTCACCCTGCTGTAAAACAGATAGATGTGAGATACAATTCAATTTAATTTCAGTTTGAAAATTCCCAAGCAAAGACTGATCCAAAATCCCACCCTTGGCTCTGGACAATGTACATCAGAGCTGCTCCAGGCCAGCTCCAGGCTCTTCGGTGGCAGGTCCCTGAGTCCCTGTCAGAGGGAAGGACCTGCCACCGATGCTGTAGAGCTGCGCCCCTCCACTTTGCGCGCCCGAGGCAAGTGCCTTCCTCGCCTCGCCCTTGTTACAGCGCTGCTGTACATCTTTAAATAATCAACAGTAAATTAATGTCTTTAATATTAAATAAAGGAAGGCAGTGTGGGTATGGAACAGCTTCCACACGAGGAGAGATTAAAAAGACTGGGATTTAGAAAAGAGACAGCTAAGGGGGGATATGACAGAGGTCTACGAAATCATGACTGGTGTGAACAAAGTGACTAGGGAAGAGGTATTTACCCCTTCACATAACACAAGAACCAGGGGTTCCCCAATGACATTAATAGGCAGCAGGTATAACATTAACATGAGGAAGCATTTCTTCACCCAATGCACAGTTGAGCTGTGGAACTCATTGCCAGGGGATGCTGTGAAGGCCAAAAGTATAACTGGGTTTGAAAAAGAACTAGATAAATTCAGGAGGACAGGTCCATCAAAGGTTACTAGTAAAGATGGTCAGGGACACAATCCCAGGCTCTCGGTGTCCCTAAACTTCTGACTGCCAGAAGCTGGGCCTGGGTGACAGGGATGGATCACTCGATAAATTGTCCTGTTCTGTCCTTTTCCACTGAAGCATCTGGGACCAGCCACTGGCAGAAGACAGGATACTGAGCTAGATGGACCATTGGTCTGACCCCCTATGGCTGTTTTGATGTTTAGTTTGTAGCGCTCTGGATTGGGACTCAGAAGATGTGGGTTCAATTCCCAGCTCTGCCACTGGCCTGCTGTATGAACTTGAGCAAGTCATGTCCCCTTGCTGTGCCTCAGTTTTCCCATCTGTACAATGAGGCTGATAATATTGGCTTCCCCTTGGTAAAGCAATTTGAGATCTGTGGATGATACGCCCTGTATAGGAGCTAGGCATTATTATATTAATAATCTATACCAAATATGGTTTCAAATCTATTACAAATACAGTTTCATACACCATCGCCTCTCCAGTAAAAGCACAGGGAAGCAGATGGATATTACACCTGTGCATTTGATTAAGAAACTCAGGCTCAGGATAGAGGGAAGTGAGTTGTAGTGTCCAGTTCCCCATGAGAAACTGGAGATTTGTTCTGAAATCAGTAACATAAAATTCAATAAAGACAAGTGCGAAGCACTGGCGAGGCCTGTGGGGCAGTGCTGTGCCCAGGTTCGGGCACCACACTTTACGAAAGATGTGGACAAACTGGAGGGAGTCCAGTGAAGAGCAGCAAAAATGATAAAAGTTTTAGAAAACGTCCCCCTGAGGAAAGGGTAAAAACTGGGCATGTTTAATCTAGAGAAAAGAAGATGGAGGAGGGACTTGATAACAGCCTTTAAATATTTTAAGGGCTGTTATAAAAAGAACAGTGATCGGTTGTTCTCCATCTGAAGAAGACATTTTTTACCCACAAAAGCTTATGCCCAAATAAATCTGTTAGTCTTCAAGGTGCCACCGACTCCTGGTTGTTTTCGTGGGGACAGACTAACACGGCTACATAGCACAAGTAGTAATGGGTTTAATCTGCAGCGAGGGAGATTTAGGTTTACTAGTAGGATTTTTTTCTAACCCTGAGGCTAGTTAAGCACTGGAGCAGGTTAGCTAGGGAGGTTGTGGAATCCCTGTCACTAGAGGCGTATACGAACAGGTTGACAAACACCTGTCAGGGATGGTCTATGTTTACATAGACCTGCCTCAGCGCAGGGGGCTGCACTTGATGACTTCTCCAAAGTCCCTTTCAGCCCTATATTTCTGTCATTCTATGCTGAGAACACTTTGCCAACAGAGCCCAGATGTGCAGGAGTGCCAGGCAGAGCAAATCAGTTCCTGCAGAAAATGGCATCTCACAGGTAGGTAGGGCCCAGACCTTATGGGGAAGTACAGTCTGACTCTGCAAGGTTGAGTGTGCTCAAATCTCAGTGAAGCTACTGAGAGGAGAAGGTGCTTACCGGAACAGCCTTGAAAGATCAATGTCAAGGGCTAGAATTGCACCCGAAAGCCAATGCACCCTGCAGAGCAGCAGAGTAGTGATTTCCTGGTGGCTAGCATCCCTCCCCACTCACCCTGCTGCATTCTGCATCAACTGAGGCCTCCCAGTGTCCACCAGTGATAACTCCATGTCAGGGATATTGCAGTAACTCAGCCTGGGAGTCAAAAAGGTTTGGTGCATTGGGACTAAGTCCACATGAGAAGTAAAGGGCAGCAAATGCCCAAGCAAGCACAGACCCCAAAAGCCCTGGGGCTCTAAGAGCCACGAGGGACCCATGAGTATCCCTTATCTGTGGACTATGGGACAATGAGCTCATTAATAGGAGCAGGCCCCATTCCCAACATACACTCCATGCAACACCATCTCTGGAATGTCACCCTAGCCCCAGTCTGGGGCAGGCAGGTTATTGGTTGCACCCCAGGGGCCAGAACTCCGAGAACCAGCCTCCCACATTGGTTATGCAGAGATACACAAGTATTTGGGGGTAGGGGCGTGTGTGACAGAGCTAGTGGGGTGGTTCTGAGGGGGCTGCAGCCATTTGATCTTTGGGACAGAACATGGTGGGAGCTTCTTTGCTCTAGACATTCCAAAGCCGACTGGACAAAACAGCTTGTGCTGTAGGGAACAATCCTGCAGGAGTCAAGATGGACTGGACGGGCCAATAACTCTTATCTACCTCTCCTTCTGATGTGCTTCTAGAATGGAGCAGTAGCACATCCCCTACACTGCACGTTTTGGGTGGGGGTTTAGAAAGACACAGTGGGGAGAATATCTTGTTTTTGGACCAACTTCCGTTGGTGAGAGAGACAAACTTTTGAGCTTCTTCAGGTGAAGGGGGGAGGTGCGGTAGTTGTGGATTGGAAGGTTGAGGCAGATAGACCCAAAAAGGCAGGCTGCTTTACAGAGGACGACAATTTAACAGTGAACCACTTGTCTGCATGGGAGGAGCAGCAGCAATGGACTTGCTGGCAATAGTCCAGAAACTGTCTTCGATGCGGGCAGACCCCAAGTGCTCTGACTGTGGGGAGCAGAGCTTCTGAGGGTGGAAGAGGAATATGCCACTGGGCTCTGCAAAGGTGGAAGAACTACTGATCGTAATGGTCCAGATGGGCCAATAGCTCTTATCGACTCTTGTTCTGACGGAGCAGTAGCACATAGCTTACACTGCCTATTGGGGGTGACGTACCCTTAGTGTTTGCAGTGTATACAACGGAGTATATAACGGCGTCTGTAACTGATTATAAAGCAGAGGACGGGAGGAGCTGTCACTCTGGCTGATCGCTGGGATGACTGTTTCTCAGGCTGGCAACTGGCACTCACACCGTGCTCCATGTTTGGAGAGGTGCTTTTCCTGAACAGAGCAGCAGCTGTGACAGAGGAAGCCAAGGCATCAGCATACCCTCTTAGTCCAGGTCAGAGCCACATGTAGAACACGTGAGGATTTTGACTTTCCCCAAATCCTTCGCTTAGACAGTGTGGATAGAAGTCCCCTTGGTCTAACTCTGCTTGCATTGAAGCCAATGGTAAAATGCCCATTGACTTTAGTGGGAGCAGAGTCAGGCCAATGTGAGAGCTTTTGAGCACCCCACACTGGGGAGTACAGTTTGGCTAATGAAACAGCTTGGTTTGGTTATTATATTCAATTGGCTTGATGTTTTGATGGCTGAAGGGTAGTAGTGACATCTGGTAATTCCCTTGTTCTCAAGTTGCTGTGTGGCACACGCTGTTATATCATGGTACCCCACCAGTTATAGGTACTTGGGAGATATAGATGTTCACCTTGCTTTAAGCATTGAGTGTTGACCAGTGCAGGAAGCAGGATATCGGACTCCAATGGCCTGATCCAGAATGGAAAATCTTGTGTTCCTCTAAAGTAGGTACAGAGCAACATGAAAAGTCAGAACAAACACAAGAATGGCTATAGAGCTAACAGTAACCTCCATCCCTGCATGCCCAATACACCCGTGCTGCAAGTCCCAGAATAGCAATACCATAGACATGCTCCATAACTCCTAGTATTGCACTGACACCATGGGGTAGTCCATGCACAGAGCGTTAATGTGCATTCCAGAGCCCCATGGACTAATAGAGGAGAAAAGATTAAACACACTTCGCCTGCCATTCAGTTCCGTGAAGTTAATGGGATGTTTCTGTTGGCGAGTTAGGTTAGACTGAGTGGCTGACAAACTTTCCCTCTCTCTTTTACACATTGACAGGATCTCAGTGCTGTGGGGACAGGGACTCAGATTCAGTCCTGTCTTGCCTGCAATTACTTTACCAGTCAACAACTGAAGCTCTGGAGAAAGCTCCTCACTCTAAATGTGCAATTCACTTTTCAGACAGATCTGAAATATCCTTCATGCTTTTGCCTGAGCATCCAAACCTCCGGAGCAGTCACCCAGCAATAATGTTAAGTGACCTCAGAATAAGACACTGTTGCATTCCCTGTCTTGTCTGCTTTTTGTCTTGGATGAACAGAATTTATCTTCAATCAACCACGTTGCTGTTTGTTGCATTTCCTCTGCTTGCTTCCCCGGACACTTCCTCTTGAACACAACAAGCCATCCCCTTTCTTCTAGAGAACACAGCGCTGGACGTCTGAGCCCACTGTGAATTGGGAGTCATCATGGCTGCTTTTAAGTACAGAAGGAGAAAGGAAGACTCTTCCCAACCACACTAGCTTTCATTCCCTGAAGTCTGGGCCCAGCAGTGTTTCAAGAAGGGAGAGTTGCCATTGCATTCAGCATCCAGAGTGTCAAATTCTTCCAGGAAAAAGGAATCACTTCACATGAGCAGAAAAGCAATGCAAATGAGAGCTCTGTGGCTACAGAGCCCAGAGGCCACATGTGTTTAACAGATCTCAGTGATCTGAATGGAGTGAGAAGCTGGCAGCTTCCGTTAATGCTGCCACTTGCCTGAAAGTACCCCATGACAACAAAGGGATATTGCAGTGGCCCAAACTCTGCTCTGACACAATTATATCCCTTTGTGCTTGCTAAGAACCAGCATTTTCTTAGGCCCCGTCTACACTACGCAGTTAAATCGATTTAAACAGCTTTAAATCGATTTAACGCTGCACCCGTCCACACTACACCACCCTGTAAATCGATTTAAAGGGCTCTTTAAATTGATTTCTGTACTCCATCAAAACCACAGGAGTTACCCTAAAATCGATTTTACTACATCGGAATTATGGTAGTGTGGACGGAAATCGAAGTTATACGGCCTCCGGGGTATCCCACAGCAGCAGCCACTGACCACTCTGGACAGCAGTCAGAACTCCGATGCACGTGGCAGGTAAACAGAAAGCCCGTGGACTTGAATCTATTTCCTGTTTGGCCGTTGGGAGCTCTGATCAGCACAGGTGACCACGCAGAGCTCATCAGCACAGGTAACAATGCAGTCTCCGAGAAGAGAAAAAGAGACCAGCCTGGACCACACAAGAGGTACTGGATCTGATCGCTATCTGGGTGAGGATCAGTGCTTACAGAACTCCGTTCGTCAAGCGAAATGAGAAATATTTGAAAGATTTCAAAGTCTATGAATTGCAAAGGACACAGGAGGGACTCAGTGCAGTGCAGAACTAAGTGAAAGAGCTGAGGCAGGCATACTAGAAAACCAGAGAGGCAACGGAAAGTCTGGAGCAGGTCCGAAAAACCAGCCGCTTCTATGCTGAGCTGCATGCAATTTGGGTGCCTGCGCAAACCAGTACCACAGCCCTCGGCCGTGGATTCAGAGGTCAGGTTGTAAATTCAACCGTGGCTGAGGATTCTGCTGAGGAGAAGATGACGAAGACAAGAGGAGGAAAGAGATTGCTGATAGCACACAGCTCTCATTACCCACAGCAGCCAGGAGCTTTTTGAGAGCACAGATAAACTCCCAGCCCACCAAGCCACATCCCAGACAGTGAAGCCATGGAAGAACCTCTGGTGAGTGTACATTTGTAAGTATCAATCAAAGCCACGCTGGGTGGCGGGGGAGGGAAGGCTGGCGCTGGCTCCTGGCCGAGGGAATCTTTCCCAGCTACCAGCCACGCTTTGGGTGGGGGGAGGGAAGAGGAAGATGAATAACAACTAGCTACGGGAATAGCAGCCATGCGCTGAGGAGGAGTGAAAGACCGGGTGTTGGGTTTCCTGTTCCTCGAAAAGGAACAAGGCATCAATAGGTCACTGTAATGATAAACCTGGAGAAGTAAACATAAAGCCTTACCATGGCCGCATGGAAGCTGAATTATATTCCGGGACCGGGTCCTGGCGTCTGCAGTGTGCTCACGAGGGACACAGGCACTCAGTATTAAAAGATGCAAAATTCGACCTTGTAGTGAAATCACATGTCTATGTAAGGTGCATAGTTTTATTCACTGTGAAAGAGTACAATCATTGTTCTGTAAAATGTATCTTTTTACATACTTCTCTCCTGTCTTCCCTCCCCCATGCAGCTGCGCACTTTTCTGTACTCCCTACCCCATCAGGAAGGCTAGCTAAAAGGCGGAGGAGAAAGAGAACTCGATACGAAATGTTTTCAGAAATCAGGAAGTAAGCCACAGTGACAGAGCTCATCAGAATGATTGGAAGGAAGTGATAGCAAAATACAGGAAAGATGCCATGACCGGGAGGATAGGAGAGACGCTCGAGATGAGAGATGACGGCAGGAAGAGAGAGGTGGCGACAGAAAGACAGGCAGGAAGATCAGAGTGTAGGCAGGAAGATCAGCGGTGGCGTGATGCAACGCTGGAGCTGCTGCGTGATCAAACTGAGATCCTCAGGCACATGGTGGATGTTCAGGAACAGCGCAGGGTTACAGAGTGCCACTGCAGCCCATGTTTAACCACCTCAAGCTCCCCACGTTCCATATCTACCTCACCCAGACGTGTTAGAACGCGTGGGGGACGGATTTCTGCACCAGCCCACTCCACCCCATGGACAGCCAACCAAAAGGCTGACATTAAGCTGAAATGGGCTTAATGGGCTTTTCCTTTCTCCGATCCTCCTCCCAAACTACACCATGCAGGGATACCTAGATAATTCTGTGCCTCTTTTTATAATCTTTTAATCAAGAATACATCCAAAGGGGGAGGGGGGTTTCTTACAGGGAATGACTTTTAAGAAAGAATTCATGATTTTAAGCAATACCAAATGACTTTTAATACAGAATAATGATTTTTAAAATATACTGACTTTATTTCCTTCAGCAAGCTGTAAGTAAAGGGGAGGGTGGTTGCTTAGGGAGTCAATAGAGGCGGATGTTCATCAAGGGGAAACAAACACAGCAGTCACACCGTACCCGGCTGCGCTGAAACTACTTTTCAAGGCTTCTGATGCGCACCGCCTCCTGGTGTGCTCTTCTAATCGCCCTGGTGTCTGGCTGCTCGTAGTTAGCGGCCAGGTGATTTGCCTCAGCCTCCCACCCGCCAGAAAGGTCTCCCCTTACTCTCACAGAGATTGTGGAGCACACAGCAAGCAGCAATAGCAATGGGACATTCTTTGGCTGAGGTCTGAGCGAGTAAGTAATGATCGGAAGCAACCGTTTAAACGGCCAAATGCACACTCTACCATCATCCTGCACTTGCTCAGCCTGTAGTTAACAGCTCCTGACCACTGTCCAAGCTGCCTGTGTATGGCTTCATGAGCCATGGCACAAGGGGTAGGCTGGGTCACCCAGGAATCAGACAGGCATCTCAACATCGCCAACTGTTATTTCTGGTCTGGGAAGTAATTTCCCTGCTGCAGCCATTTAAAGAGAGTTGTGTTCTGAAGACCCGAGCGTCATGAACCCTTCCTGGCCATCCCACGTGGATGCTGGTGAAACGTCCCTTGTGATCCACAGTGCTTGCAGCCATTGAAAAGTACCCCTGCGGATTGACTGGGTGCCCTGGTGGGCCAAGAGGGATAGGGCATCATGCCCCTGCACAGTTAGGGAATCCTATTGCAGCAAAGCCATCCACCATCACCTGCACGTTCCAGAGTCACAAATCTTTGCGTAGCAGCAGCTTAACGATTGCTTTGGCTACTTGCATCACAGCAGCCCTCACAGTAGATTTCGCACTCCAATTTGATGCCGACTGACCGTTAGCTGCTGCGTAGTTGCAGCTGCCAGTGATTGTCTATGTTGGCGTTCACGCGTTCTTCCACTGGTTAGGGCTGCTTCGCAGCTAGTATATGCGGCTAGTGATGATATGCGATCACTAAGTCAGAAGGCTGCTTACGCATGTCGAATGTGTTTGCAGTCCACTGGGAATTGCGTCCACATGCAACTATGCGGTCCCACCAGTCTGTGCTTGTTCCTCCCCGACGCGCAATTGGGTAAGCTGCCCCATTACAGCAGGCTCCAAATAGCTGGGCCCGCGGTTAGTGGGAATTCAGTTCCAGTCATCATCGCTCTAGTCGTGCTGCCGTAGCCTCCCTCCCCTCCTCATCCCCCTCTCCTGAATTTGCAGTTCATGGCTCAGCATAGACAGCACGATCGTGTGCGAGGTGTTTACAACTTGCACGATGCGTTACTGATCTCAGCAGGTCCATGGCTCAGCAGGGTCCATGCTTGCTGTGCTATGGCGTTTGCTCTCTTCACCCAGGAAAAGGGCGCGAAATGGTTGGTGCTGCTTTCACAAAGGGAGGGTGAGGCTGTACCCAGCACCACCGGGACAATGTTTGCCCATCAGGCACTGGCTCTCAACCTGGATGGACTATGGGATAGCTGTGGAACAGCTACCCACAGTGCACCGCTCCGAAATTGACGCTAGCCTTGGACCATGACGCACACAATCAATTTAAGGATCCTAGTGTGACGCACTAAATCGATTTATAAAATCAGTTTCATAAAATCGGTTTAAACAAATTCGAATAATCAGGTAATGTAGACAAGGGCTTAGACTATCGCCACAAAACTTTAGTTCTTGGGCTGCGATGATCACCACATGCAGATTTTACAAAAATGGAAGAATAAACTTTGGCCAGAATAAAGCAGTGGACGTTCTGAATTAGCAGCCAAAGAAAGAATTACTTATTGCTATAGAGCACAGTTACATGAGTCTGAGAAAACTAGACCTGTTTCTGGATACATTTAATAAAAAAAAAGGTTGAGACAGCTCAAAGAATGCCAGATCTCCTAACCCTCTCTTTTTCAATTCCCTCGTCTCCTCCTTCCCTCCTCTCCAACATGTTCATCTTTTCCTGTTTTATTACTGTACCCCCATCCTAACGTGTTATGTCGGTGTAGTACGGTCTGGTTTTCTATTGTCTGGTATTGCAGCTTTCACAAGCTGTAAAATGATGTAACTGCATAATTCTACTGGAGATCCCATGAGTGTGTGGTATTCAGAAGCATAGAAATGTAGGGCTGGAAGGGACCTCAAAAGGTCATCTAGTCCAGCCCTTTGCTGAGGAAGGCCAAGTAAACCTAGATTCCTAAGTTAGGACTGGATGGGACCTTGAGAGGTCGAGTCCAGTCCCTGCCCTCACGGCAGGACAAATACTGTCTAGACCAGGGTCGGCAACCTTTCAGACATGCTGTGCCGAGTCTGCATTTATTCACTCTAATTTAAGGTGTCGCGTCGGAAATACATTTTAATGTTTTTAGAAAGTCTCTTTCTATAAGTTTAAATATATAACTAAACTATTGTTGTATGTAAAGTAAAAGGTTTTTAAAATGTTAGAAGCTTCATTTAAAATTAAATTAAAATGCAGAGCCCCCTGGACCAGTGGCCAGGACCCGGGCAGTGTGAGTGTCACTGAAAATCAGCTCGCATGCCGCCTTTGGCACATGGCCATAGGTTGCCTACCCCTGGTCTAGACCATCCTGGATAGACATTTATCTAACCTACTCTTAAATATCTCCAGAGATGGAGATTCCACAACCTCCGAGGCAATTTATTCCAGTGTTTAACCACCCTGACAGTTAGGAACTTTTTCCTAATGTCCAGCTAAACCTCTCTTGCTGCAGTTTAAGCTCATTGCTTCTTTCGCATCCTTAGAGGCTAAGGTGAACAAGTTTCTCCCTCCTCCTGATGACACCCTTTTAGATACCTGAAAACTGCTATCATGTCCCCTCTCAGCTCTTCTCTTTTCCAAACAAAAGAAACCCAATTCTTTCAGCCTTCCTTCGTAGGTCATGTTCTCAAGACCTTTAACTTTCTTGTTGCTCTTTCCCGGACCCTCTCCAATTTTGCCGCATCTTTCTTGAAATGCAGTGCCCAGAACTGGACACAATACCCAGTTGAGGCCTAACCAGCGCAGGGTAGAGCAGAAGAATGACTTCTCATGTCTTGCTCATGTAACCTTCTGCCCCTCTGAGTTGGCAGCAACAAGGGCCAGGTCAGTATCCAGGGGTTCCGTTTCAGTAACACAAGGCATAACCGGCTCGAGCCCCCACCCAGTGACCTGGGACACTTACATACCATACCCTCCTGGCGCCTCTAGGAGGCAATACTCCCTCTCGCAAGCACGGAGCGAAATCTTTTTAATAAAGGAAGGAATCAATGCGGCATCCCATTGGAGAAACACCACAAACAGAGTTATAACACAAACCATAACCACCCCCCCCAAGTACATTGGCAATGTCCTTTCCCCTTAGGGTCTTAAGTCCAATCACTCCAAAGTCCAGCAACCCAAAAGTCTCTGGTCAATGCCACCCAGAATTCACGAAAATCATCTGTAGAGGTCCCTCCCCCCAGCCTGGGTGAAAGGGGCACCTTACGTGGTCCAGGACCAACTGCCCTGCCTCTCCGTGGATTCTGCTTCCGCCTTCTCCACGAACTGCTCTGCCTTACCAGCCGCTCACTCTGCTTCTCCGGCCGTCCTCACAAACTGCTCCGCTCCACCAGCTGCCTCGTGAGCTGCTCCAGTTGTCCCAGCAAACTGCTCGGCTCCGCTCGCTCTGTGGGCTGCTCCACACGCCCCACAGCTACTCCGCTCTGCCAGCTGCTCCACTCCACCAGCTGTCCTGTGGTCCGCTCCTGCCATCCCATAAACTGCTCCACTCCGCCAGCTGCTCCGTTCCACAGTATAGCTTCAGGCTCCCCCGCTAGTTAGCACAGTACTCAGTGCTCCCAGCTCAGTAATTTCAGCTCTTTTGTGATTTCAGCTCTTTTGTGATCTCAGCACATAGTAGGGAGCCCAGTGCTAGTGCACCATTAGCCCAAAGTAGTTCAGCTCAGCAACCTGTATCTAGAGTCTTAAGGGAATAAAAATCAACTCTGACATTCCACAGTGGAGAGAGGAGGAGTGCAACTGATTCTTCTAGCTCCACAAGGAGCCTGCACCACCAGGCACAAATACCTGTCCCCAACCTCTCTCCCTTCACAGGGTTTGGAACCCAAGTCCCTTGTCTAGCAGTACCACCCAACTGAGGTTGAGTCATTTCTGTCACAAAGCAGTCCCACAGCTCGGCAGTCTGGGATGGTTAGGCGTGCCTATGCAAATATTGAGATTTGCATTCCAGACATTCTTTCCACACTTCCCATACTTCACCACCAGATGTCAGGGTACAGCTCATCCTGACTCTGCTACACTCACAACACACCTGTTAATGCATCCCAGAATTGCGTTTGCTTTTTTTGCAACAGCATCACACCTTGACTCATATTTAGCTTGTGGTCCACTATGACCCCTAGATCTCTTTCTGCCATACTCCTTCCTAGACAGTCTTTTCCCATTCTGTATGTGTGAAACTGATTGTTCCTTCCTAAGTGCAGCACTTTGCATTTGTCTTTGTTAAACTTCATCCTGTTTACCTCAGACCATTTCTCCCAAGTTGTACATACAACACTCCCATACATATCTAGACCATTCCTGAGGGGTATCTGTCCAACCTATCTTAAAACCTCTAATGGTGGGGATTCCATAACTTCCCTTGTTAACTGATTCCAGTACTTAACTATCCTTATGGTTAGAAAGTTTTTCCTAATTTGTAACCTAAATCTCCCTTCCTGCAGATTAAGATGATTACTTCTTGTCCTACCTTCAGTGGACATGGAGAACAACTGATCACCATTCTCTTCATAGCAGCCCTTAACATATTTGAGGACTGTTATCAGGTCCCTTCTCAGACTTATTTTCTCAAGACTAAAATTGCTCAGTTTATTTAATCTTTCCTCACAGGACAGGTTTTCTAAACCTTTGATCACTTTTGTTGCTTTCCAAGTTGTCCACATCTTTCTTAAAGCATGGCATGCAAAACTGAACACTACTCCAGCCAGGGCCAGCTCCAAGCACCAGCGCAGCAAGCTGGTGCTTGGGGTGGCCCATGGAAGGGGGCGGCACGTCCGGGTCTTCGGCAGCAATTCAGTGGCAGGTCCCTCAGTCCCTCTTGGACGGAAGGACTGGCCACCAAATTTCTGCCGAAATATGAAGCAGCGTGGTACAGCAGCCGCTGAAGTGCCACCAATCGCGGCTTTTTTGTTTGATTGGTTGGTTGGTTGTTTTGTTTTGTTTTTTTTGCTGTTTGGGCAAAAAAGCTGAAGCCGGCCCTGACTCCAGCTCAGCCCTCTCTGTGCCAAGTAGAACAAGACAGTTGCTGCCCAAGTAGTACAAACAACACTCCCATACATCCCAGAACGATAGACATTTTCGCAGCTGCATCCCATAGTTGACTGATATTCAATTTATGATCCACTCTAAATCCAGATCCCTTTCAGCAGTGCTGCTGTCTGGGGAGCACCTCTACTACCTTCATGTGGCCCTCCCGTCTGTAGCAAAATGAAGCTAAAGTAGATGAAATGCAAAATCAGAGCTTGTTCTTGTCATGAAAAACAAAAGAAAAATGCAGCCCAAAGGAATCATCGTCTAGTGGGGCCTCTATGAAGGCCAGCATTACAAACCTTAGCACTGGGGCTGGCTCCCAAGATGCTCCACTTCAATACTGAGGGGATTTCAGCAGCCATAAGGGACATCCTGCTCCAGCTGGCTGTAGAACATGAAGTACGTGTCATCTTGCTTCGGGAAATACACTGTACTACTGACACTCTGTGACCCAGGTACCCCTTAGTGCCAGCTGTTGAGGGGCACAGCAGGGGTGCAGAAGGGTACAGAGCTCTCCTGGGTCTTGCATGTACATTCTGGTTCACCAAAGGGTGTCATGCGTAGTCTCAAACAAAAGCCGGTGGCGTGTGTGGATATTGTGTAAGGAGTTATGTATATACAGTGAAAACTAGATCCTTAAGGACTGTGTCTAGGGACTGATCACCAGCAAACGGGAAGATCAGGTTTTCTGTCCGGCAAGAAGTGTTTCTTTATCTGGCTGTGTACATATAAGTTAAGTGTTGTACAGCTCACAGCGGGCCTCCTCTCACCAGTCTGAACCGAACACGAATGAAGGATTGTGACAACTTCAAAGAGAGAGAAGTAACAGAGAGAAGTAAACGGCAGGGGAGGGGGCCCGTATCTTGAGGTGCACATCAAAGGTTTGCTCTTGTACATTTGGGGGGCAAAGAAGGCACTCCAGCACCCTTCACCTAGGAAGTAAACAGACAGCGAGTATGCTTCATGAAAGAGGGCTCTTGACCAGATTTGGCTGAATGCCCTGGAGAGAACTTTGGGTGAGATAAGCTTCTTTAGGCAGGACATTAGTTAAGCTTTGTTTCTAGAAAGTGTGTTATGATTTTGTTTTATATGTAACCATCTGTCTCCATCTAAGAGATGGTGGGGCCTGAGTATGGACACAAACCTGATGGCTCTTTTTACTGATCAAGAGTTCTACCTGGTTGTATATCAGTTGCAGCACATCAATTTCAGCCTAACAAGGCTCCTGGTCTTGGTAACAGCCACATCGAGTTGCTCTTTCATTTTGGGCCAGTCACCAAAAGCTAATTGATTCACTTTCTGAATTGTTTCCACGATTACAGCATCCCAAAAGTCTGGTGCAGAGCAAAGGTTTTAGCTATTCCCAACCCAGGGAAACCACGGATAGATCCAAAGAGCTACTGACCATTTTTTTCTGCTTGTGTTACTGTGATGGGGTGTGCATACCCCAACACTAGCCAAGACAGGATTAAACCCATACTATGGACAGTGGAAGTCCCACCCCCTAGGCCGGACTGGGTATACTCCAGATGCTGCAGTAGTATAAAGAGAGGAATCCCAGCTCATTGGGGGCTGGATGCCAGAGGGGAATGACCTGTGCTGGGAGCTCCCTCTGAGGGCCAGCTACAGCCTCTGCCTGCAGAGACCAGAGGCCCCAAAGGCAGGCTTTGACCCCTGCGATCAACAGAGCCCCAGGAAGTGACCTGTGCAGCGGAGCCTGGAGACCCTGAAGCCTCATGGAACGCCACACCAGATAATGGGTGCCGTGGTATATTCTTTCTGGTGGTTGGCATGCCCTTCGAACCATCTGATGAAGGTCTTCGGTAGGTTGGGGATACTCAAAGAAATCCTGACTGATCAAGGCATCAATGTGTCCTCTAAACTGATAGCGGAGCTGTGCTATCTCCTGAGTATACGGACTCTCAGGACATCGGTCTACCATCCCCAAACAGACAGCCTAGTGGAATGCTTCAATCGTACCCTGAAGTCCATGCTATGAAAATTTTTAGAAGATGACCCCCATCATTGGGATACAGTATTGCCAGCCCTACTCATCACCATTAGGGAGGTGCCCCAAGCCTCAACTGGGTTCTCTCCTTTTGAGCTCCTTTATGGCCGACCACTGAGGGAGATTCTTGACCTCCTGAGGGACTACTGGGAGGCACAAGAGATGTGACTCTGTGGAATCAACCAATATGTGTTACATCTCTGGGAGCGACTCCGGACCTTGGGTGCCTTCACCCAAGAGAACCTGATACAAGCCCCAAAGACCCAAGAACAGCAATAAAACAGAGGAACTAAGATATGTGGTTTTGAGCTGGGGGACCGGGTTTTACTCTTATTGCCCTCAATAGAGTCGAAACTCCTGACCAAGTGGCAAGGGCCTTTTGAGGTGTCCAGGTGTGTAGGGCCAGTGGATTATGAGGTCCAGTTGCCAGGACCATGGAAGGGGACTCGCACATAACATGTGAACCTATTGAAGGCCTGGAAGACCAGGGAAGCCTTGTTTATTGCGCCGACACCCCCTGAGCCAGAATTGGGGCCCCTAGTGGGGGATTCCCCACACCTAGAACCTGCTACGCCTGGGGAAGGCCTTACTCCTACTCAACAGGAACAGGTACAGTAGCTCATAAGGGACTTTCTGGATATTCTATCGACCCACCCTGGACAAACCAATCTCACGAGCCACCACATTGTGACAACACCAGGGCAGAGGGTGAGGGATGACCACTGCCCTGAAAGATGTGAGCTGCCGCATGATGAAAACTGGACGTAATGCTTTAGATAGGGGTAGTTGAAGAGTCAAAGAGTGAGTGGTGAAGCCCAATAGTTCTGGTCCCAAAACCTAATGGGGCCATCTGGTTTTGTATTGATTTCCAGAGGGTTAATACCATCTCCCATTTTGATGCATACACAATGCCTCATATCGAAGAACTCCTAGAATGACTTGGGGGAGACAGGTATCTGTCAACCCTGGACTTAACCAAAGGGTACAGGCAAATCCCTGCTGATCCCAAACTCCTGAGAGAAAACTGCCTTCCCCAAACCATTCGGCCTCTTCGACTTCATAACCATGCTGTTTGGCCTACATGGGGCCGCCACCACCTTCCAGCAACTGGAGAATAAAGTCTTGCAACCTTAGTATGCGTCGGCCATTATAGACAACATTGTGGTCTACAGCGGGAAATGGGAAGACCACCTGCAACACCTCGCCAGTGTGCTCCAGGCCCTTCAAGAAGCTGGCCTCACACCAACCCCGCAAAATGCCATCTCGGACAGGAAGAAGTGACATATCTTGGGTATGTGGTGGGAAGAGGGAAACTGCGGACACTAATCAATAAGGTGTAAGCTTTTGTGGACACACATCTGCCAAAGACAAAGAAACAGGTACCCCAATTTTTAGGATTAGCTGGATACTACCGACGCTTCATGCCAGATTTCACGACAATCATCATCCCCCTCTCTGACCTGACAAAGAACTCTCAACCCCGGCAGGTGTGATGGTCCGATCAGTGCAAAGAGGCTTTTCGGACCCTGAAAAAGCGGCTGACACAGAAACCCATTCTGAGACACCCCGACTTTACAAAAGAGTTCATACTCCAAACAGACCGCTCTGAGGTGGGCTTAGGGGCCATGATATCCCAAGAAGTGGAGAGGGAAGAACATCCTTTACTGTACCTGAGCTGCAAATTATTCCCCAGAGAACAGTACTATTTGATTATTGAGAAGGAGGCCCTGGCCATAAAATGGGCTATTGATGCCATATGCCAGGGGTCTCAAACTCAAATGACTGCCACACTAGACACAATGGTAGGAAGTGACTCGGGGGTTGTGAGTGATGGAGTGGTATCTCCCACCCAGGTAAGCTCAGTGTGTTTCAATAGGATTCCCCACTGAGCCAGTGGTGGACTGCTCTGCCACTGTTAGGGCCCTCGGTTGGGGACTGGAGGAGTCGGGTGGACCTGGGCCCCACTTCCTGGACCACCAGCCCCACTCCCCTTTTCCTGGCATCCCCTTGGGTACTGGCTCTTAGGCCACGCTGCCCTGCACCAAAGGGCCACTCTATTGACTCTGGCTACTAGGCCCTTCTGCCCTGGGCACCAGGGCTATTATCTTTGCTCTGGTCCTTAGACTCCAGGGTGGCGAGGTCAGAGACAGACAAGCAGACTTAACGGCAGTGTCCACATATCCCCTGCACTCCCCTTTCAGGACGGGTTGTGCATACACCGCCACAGTTACCTATAAACTGATGGAGAGATTAATCCTGATGTGGATTAATGAAGGTTTCAAACCTCAGCTGCCTTGCATTCAGGCTGGATTCAGGAGGGCACCATCCATGCTAGTTCAGATACTCTGTCTGACTTGAGACACAGAAAATACATTTGAGTCAGGAAAGAAAGTTGGTGCTGTCTTTATTGATCTGACAGCAGCCTACAACACTATCTGGTACATTGGGCTGACTGCCAAGCTGCTGCAAGTTCTTCTTTAGACTCATAGACTTTAAGGTCAAAAGAGATCATTGTGATCATCTACTCTGACCTCCTGTACCTTGCAGGCCACAGCACCTCACCCACCCACTCCTGAAATAGACCCCTAACCTCTGGCTGAATTACTGAAGCCCTCAAATCATGATGCAGCTCATCCCAAAAATGATTAGTAACAAAACTTCATCCTGAAAGTCGAGGGTTAAAACCAGTCACTTTAAGCGCCTCCGCAATGGCCTTCCACAACGGCCAGTTTTGGTTCCCCTTTTGTTCCTGAAAAGCAAGCCAAGAATATGTGTCTGCTGATGACATCAGTATTGCTGACACTGGAAATGATTTCCATAGAATTGAAGGGAATCTCAGCCAAGACATGGATATTTTGACCACATTTTTCCAGCAATGGAAACCAAGAAAATGGCAACTACTTTCCAGCTAAACAATCATCTTGCCAATCAATGCACCTTGATCCACTTACCAGGATAATTACTGCCATTCCAACCACCTGACACAGACTTCAGAGTAAAACTCTATTGTAGCCTGACATATCAGCTATCATGGTTCAGGGAAACTGCACCTGTATCCCATTCTGTGGTCCCCCAAGGGCACTTGCTCTAGGCTCCTGGCTTCTCAGATATCACCTCTCTCAAACAGAGACTCATGACTCTCTCTTTCCTGACTGAGATTTTTCCAGGCTGAACAGTTCCCTGCCTATACTGCAATATCCCCCACAAGCCAGACTGCCTAAATAGGCCAGCGTCTGTGCTTTGCTTCTCTTCAGAGGCTATAAAAAGAGTAATTGCTCACAATTGTAAGTTACCACACGGCTCTTTCTAAGCAAGCACATTTATTATTGAGGTGAAGGTCTTACAGAAAAAAAATTTAAAAAAACCACTAATAGAACCTACACGCCTCCTAATAAGCTTACCAGAGATTACGCCCCAACTCCAGGGAGCGCTCTGGCAGAAGTCAGTCCTCCAACCCCACTAAGGGCTTTTTATGTGGTTACACAGTCATAACAGCTGTAGCTTGGAACAAGGACACAGACTGTGGAGATCAGCCTGTATCTTTATACAGCTTGGGCCTTTGATCTCCAACCTTTGGGAAGAGGAGATGAGCAGATAATTGCTCTCTCAGGGCATAGCTTCAAAAAGTTGGGTTTTTGAACAACTAGGGTAGGGGATGTATGGAAAAATCTGCATTGACTTCCCGCTAGATATTTCCCAGGAAATCCACTTCAAATGTATTATCCCAAAAGATCATTCTTGTCTGCCACATTCTTCAAATATAGTCTTTTGTCATCCAGGCTCACAGCAATACAGAAACTTTGAGTTTAATACAAGAGACTCCAAAGATACTTAAACTTAATTCAGTGAGGTTTTCCAAGAATATTGCAGGAGATTGCCACATCAGTCACATTGGCCTCACCTGGGACACATGAAAATGAAGATTTCTTCACATACCACCTTCATACAAAATGAATCAGGAACCTCATGAGGAGTAGATCCTTCAGTCCTCCATACCTCTGTGCTGGCCCTGGGGTTTGCTGCATGTTAACACTGCTCTGCAATCTGGGGATGCAGCTGCCACACTCAGCTTGTTGGCACAGAGTTGAATTCGGTCACTCGTCTTAGTAGATGCTTGCATTCTACACCAGCTTCCAGTTTGTATGTGCTAGCACAGGGGTCAGCAACCTTTCAGAAGTGCTGTGCTGAGTCTTCATTTATTCACTCCGATTTAAGGTTTTGCATGCCAGTAATACATTTTAACATTTTTAGAAGGTCTCTTTCTATAAGTCTATAATATATAAGTAAACTATTGTTGTATGTAAAGTAAATAAAGTTTTTAAAATGTTTAAGAAGCTTCATTTAAAATTAAATTAAAATGCAGAACCCCCTGGACCGGTGGCCAGGACCCGGGGAGTGTGAATGCCATTGAAAATCAGCTCACGTGCCGTCTGCAGCACACGTGCCATAGGTTGCCTACCCATGTGCTAGCGCATAGCTCCGCCAGGCCTTGGACGAGATGCCATTGCTGTTAAATCTGCTTGCGGAACAGTGACAGAGGAAACCAACTTATTTCATCTCTGGTTGACTGATGCTCTGTTATCAGACAGGAAACAACGCACAGTGCCAAGCTGGCGGATGGCTCACATTCATGAGAGGAATCCCACTCCTGCCGACTGGGGTGTGACATGTGACTGATCTCTTGACACCGCTTTGCTATAGCAGCTCACGTACTACTGATAAGAGCACGACTGGCCTTCAAGCCCAGATGATGAGCACACTAGGGAGATGTAGAGAGTGGAAGCATGGTGGGAAAGACACAACGTTTGGCTTGAGCTGCAACTTCAAAGCGTTGTCTACACAGTTATTTTTAGAGCACAAGTGCAGGGCCCACTTAGCCCCAGTCTGTCAACCCAGATTTGGAGGCTCACTGCCGGGATGCGTAAACATGCACTAAGTAAATTCATGAGTCCATTGCTGCCTCCTTGTTCACTTGATGGTAGATGCTGGACCAGGCTCAACAGGCCACTCCCTGGCTTTTCTAGAGTTGTGCTACTGGTTTCTTCTCCATACTGTGACTGTGGGGCAGCATCATAGACAATAAGTTGTGGTGGAAGAGTGCCCACCTTGACCTCTGGAGGGCTGTTTACATCGCCTAACCTCCCGCAATACAGAGACTATCTTCTGGTTATGAATACTGAGCTCTAAAGTCTGCAAATGAGAAGATGAGGAAGTACTGCTGCCTACCCAGTTAGTCCCCATTTTTAGCTGTGCATTTGATTTTTCCTTCCTAAGTGCAGTCCTTTCAACTTGTCTTCACTGAATTTCATTTTTCTGATTTCAGCCCAATTCTTCAATTTGTGAAGGGCATTTTGAATTCTAATCCTACCCTCCAAAGTGCCTGCACCCGATCCTAGCTTGGTATTGGTGACCCACACAGAATCCCAATGCCAGAGGGCAAGGGGCTCACTCGTATCTGGCAATGAGTGCAGCTAGACTGACCAGTTCAGTGTGCCCCCAACTTATTAAAATTATAATCATACTCTCCACTCCATTATCAAAAATGTTGGTACATGTCACCTAAAGTATCATTGGAAAACTAATCACACACTGATCATTTTTATTCTTGCATGATGTATGTATGGTAACCCCCCAAGGGACCATACAAATAGGAAGGAAATGTGGAACTAAAGTGTGTTTACCAGACAAGTCTGGGGAGCGGCTAAATAGGTTTCTCCCAGACAAAAGACAGAGTGATGCCTCCAGCCAGGAGTCATCAGAGTTGATTACAATGTCAAGTGGCCATTAGCAAATACCAGCATGGAATTTCCTTCACCAGCAGACTCCATGTCTCCTTCCTCTCAGTTTGAATGAGCTTTACTTTGGGGGACACCATCAGAAGAATCCATTTCAAAGGTTCACTGGACCATAAAAGAGATGGGCAAAGAACCCCAGGTGATCTTTCACCTAAGAAGACAAAGGAACTGAGCACTTTGGACTTTGTGGGAGATCTTGACCAGAGTGGTGGCCAGCCATCTTGCCGGAAGGTAGATTGATAAGGAACCTACCTTGAACAAAAGATGTAGCTTGTTGTGCCTTAGCTACTAGAAAGTGTTTTTCACTTTTTCTTGCTTGTAACCATTTCTAACTCTACACTTTAAATCTGAACTTACTTAAAATCCTATCTCCTTTTGTTAATAAAACTTTTTTCTCTTTAATCTAAACCATCCCAGTGCTGTGTTTGAGGTGATAGTTAACTCCAGTTACATTGATAAGCTGTGTATTTTCTCTCGTCAGAGGACCAAGCAAACTTTATTATTCCCGTGAATGGTCCAGGAAAGGGCTGGACATCGCAGACCACATGGTTTTGGGAAAATTCAGGACTGGGGATGTGATGGGTTGTCACCCCCGGGGTGCCGTGTAGGAGCTGTGGGAACCCCTGCACCCCTCAAACCATCCAGCTGGGCTGGCCCTGCTCACAGTGCTTGTGGGAGATTTACAGCCAGCCTCACCAGGCCCTGTTATGACCCAACATGAGAAGCAGGTGGCACCACTCACCCAAATTGAGATACCTGAGAGTTCAAACAGCAGACACCAGCCAATTTCCAGCCATGCACTCGCCCACACACTGAAATATAAACCCAGAATTGTACTGCACAGAGATCCAGAGCCGCCCAGAGGGGGGGGCAAGTGGGGCAATTTGCCCCGGGCCCCTCTGCCTGACAGGGCACTGGCCGGGCCCGCGCTGGCCGGCTGTCTCCAGGCAGCTCATGACCAGAGGCAGGCTGAGTGCAGGTCAGGAGGGGGGCAGGGAGAGAGGCTGCAAGCCATATGCATGTGAAAGAGAGTGGTGGATCTGCGGCGTAGCCCTGAAACTTAATGTAGAAATAAATTTGGTTAGTACTCTAAAGTGCCACAAGTAACTCTGTTCTTTTTGCAGATACAGACTAACCCAGCTGCCCTATTCTCTGAAACATGGCACAAATAGTGGTGACCAGATAGAGCCATACAATAGGACGCCACATGCCACCCCACTTGGCCCCACCATCACACCCTCTTCACGCCCTTAGTCCTCACACTACTTGCTGCATCCCTCCTAGTCAGTCCCCCACCCACAACTCACCTCCTTTCACTTCTCCCTCCCCTGCCCAGAAAACCCCATGCCTGCCCCTAGACCCCTGCTGCTCCACTGCTTGCCTCTTTGTCCACTGCCAACTTGCGACCCCGCTCGCACGCCCAACTTGCCGCTTCTGTTTTCGTTATTATGCACCCCCACCGCTCCGAGATATATAACCTCATTCTAAGAGACCCAGGGTAACATATATTACTGCACACAGCAATCAGTCAGATGCAGTTGTAACGGAAAGCCTCTCTGCATTTATGCACTTTTGTAAACTTTTAACATGTATTTGTATACGAACGCTTTGTAATATGTTAGAGGGGCCCCAAGTGATAAGTTAAAGTCGTAAAGCGAGAAAAATGTCTAACTATTGCTCAGAAAGTGGAGATGAGATCTTCCTCCACTTTTAAAATCAATTGCCCTAGTTAATGAATTGAGGTGAATGAGGGAAGGTGTGAGGAGAGGCACCTACCTTCAGACAGCTGCAACCCTTGGCAGAGGGACCTTGGGAGCACAGACCCCCGACTAGGAGCCTTGCCTAGGGCTGAGTGGGACGGAGTCTGGGTGCTGGGGTGCAGTCTCTGGGCTGGAGCATGGGGGCGACCCCAGTGAGAACAGCAGGCTGGAAGCCTAAGACTGAACCCACCACCACAGCCTAGTCCATCCCAGATCCCAGGACTGAGATGCAATGTGCCCCTTACCTCCCAGGCCACCTGCTTCCACTCCTGGGCCTCTCCCAGCACTCGCTCAGGTGGATTCTGTGTGGTGCATCAGTGGGATTTCAAGTGGACCTTGTCACGGAGTCCTGGGCGATGCTCTGCCGAACGCCTCCCCACTAAGCAGCCAGGACCTTTGGAACCTCGCTCTCCCCTTGGAGCAGACTTGTTCAGGGGCAAGAAGCTCACATTGATCTTCACCTCCTGGCGTCTCTCCTTGGAGCATACCACGATACCTCTGCCCCTCCGTGTGCTCCACACGCGACCCACCCAGGCGGGGTCCTGGGGAAGCCACAGGGTTCTGCACCGCGCAACTTTGCAGTCAGACGTGACCTTTAGCACAGCCAGTAAAACAATAACAGCGAAACCGGACCCCTCGCGCTGGTCCATTCTGGGGGCAGTGAGCCAGACCCTCACTGTCTGCACTCTCACCCTCGTACCCCAGCCAGCCAGCCCCAAACTCAACACCCCCTCCAGCCCCTCCTTCAGTTGGCACCTTTGCCAGAAGGGAGGGCCCAGGCCAATCAGTTGCTAGGGACAGAGTGACAGGCAAATTTAGGGGCACTCCCTTTGCCCTGCAGCAATCACACACCCCTTTCCCACACCATGATACTTAAGAACTGCCTAGGCGGACACTGATGCACCATAGCACGAGGAAATTCAGAGACAAACATTAAGGAACAGTCCCAGTTCGTCACGACCCCTCAAACCCTCTGCTAAATTCCCCCCTGTTTTGCGAACCAATCCCCCCCCCCCCCCCGCAAGCTGGTCTATTTTATTTTGCAGGACGCAAATGAAGGAGCCATCCAGTTTAATGGAAATTTTCAGCCCTACACGCGGTCTGCAGCCAGCAAAAAACAGAGTTGATGGAAGGGAAACTGGTTTGGATAGGAGCCCCGCAGTCCCCTTACCTTTCCAAAAATAATTTGGAACAGGGAATTTAGATCACCACCGTGCTCCAGTTTCCCCTTCGTGCATGGAGAAAGGGGAGATAAAAGTCTCAGCCCTGCCGTGCCATATTGCCAGACCGCGGGCTTTTTTCCCTGGGTTACAGTATTACATGTCACTGATCCCAACTTTTAGTTCTGAACAGACCCAGGCAGGCACAAACTCCACGCCTCAAACAGCAACACCCCTGAACTACCACAACACCACCGCCAATCATTACAGACCTAGGGGGTAATCACCAGGGTCAACAACACTCACGAAATTGTTGGAAGTCCCAAGACCAGCGACTGTCAGCGTGAGTGAGTGAGGTCACTGCAGAGATTATTGAACATGTCTCCCCACACGGACAGAAGCTGGTTACTGTCTCTTCCCTCCAGGTCGAGTGAGCTGCTGAGGGGAGGGGACGGAGAGAGAAAGGCTATGGTGGCACTGAGGAAGGAGGGTCTGTTTTTCTGCAAGGCGGGCGGTGCTGGGAAGCAGGGGCAGTGTTTCCACAGGGCCGGGCGGTGCTATGGTTGGGGGAATGAGGAGGCATATAATAAAATAAAGGCCTAAAACTTCCGGAAGCTTTATAGAGTGAGTTTTGTAAAATTATCTTTAAAAAGCAAGCTTTGAAAAATTAAGTTTACAACATGTGGTCAATAAAGCATTAATGAACCATATTAATTAATTTATTACTTTACTAAGGTACCAGAGGCCCCAAGCAAACTAAAAGACCTTGTGCTGGGTGCTGAGTAAAACATAATTGACATGGTCTGTAAATGAGTCTCAACACTGGAAAAGAAACAAAACAAATAAATGTCCAGTAAGCTCCTTTTAGGGCCTACAGGCAAGACCGAAGGTTCATGGTACCGCCTTACTTCAGGGGTTCACACATAACCATTTTACTTGGGGTTTCTTGTTCCTGAAATGTCTTGGAAGAAAAAGACAGATGGACTTGCCTGCAATGGCTTTCTCATACTAGTTAATAGTAACAATGGGTTTTCAAGTTTATTTCTTTTGTTTACTACACCCCTCTAAGTGTGAACAGAATAGATTTACCATCTATTCTGCATTGTTGGGTTTCTTTTACACTGTCCAAATTACACAACCTTAAAATAGTTTCTGTCCTATGATGAACTTACAGGAATATTGTTGCGCCTATCTTTTGAGCTTTATTATGCTTTACATTTATTTATCTTTACATGTATTATTTATTATTATGCAATATATTTTCGAATAGGAGTTCTTTTTTAACAAAGGTGTAGAAGTTAGGTTGCCAGGGGCTAGTTAGGTAAGATGATGCCTTGATGTGGTGCAGGGATCTGGCAGTGAGAATGGTTGCTCCTCCTGCTTCCTCCTGGGAAGAGGAGAAAAATGAAGGTCCTGCTTTCAAGGATTAAGAAGTCATGTTAAATTATACTTTTCCATTTCCTTTTTGACACAAGAACATTGAGATTTGTGGCTCAGTACTGCAGCTTACCTCTCGCTGTTGTAAAATGCGTAGAGTATTACAGTGGCCAGAGATCAGTATATGATTACATGGCATGCAAATTATCTGGATGATATCAAGATGAGAGTTCAAAGATAAACTTGCTTTTTATTCTTTCACATTAATATTTTCCCATGTAACTCTTTTAAATGATTTTTTTTAACAACAACAAAAAGATGTTGAAGGGCAGGATAGCTGTTATGACAGTCGCACCTTTGGGACTCTGGTTATTGGTTAATTATATTATTTTTGTAATTGTTCTGTTTTTTACCACCAATTGTTAACAATATTTCTGACTTACCAGATCCCTTCATTGGGGCCAGTAAGAATCATGCAAAGTTGTACGTTAGGCACATTAAACTAGAACTGTCCAGCACAATAGACATCAGCTGGTCCAATATCGCAAATCTGAAGTCTGCATGATCTAAAACTAATCTGGCGTGCTGAGACCATGGCTGAAACCGACATGGCTTGATTCCAGTCATGATTGCCAAACTAAAAGTTGTCCTGCACTCACTTACATTCACTTTTCCCTGTACTCTCAGTATTTACTAGAAAGGAAATCCAAAAAGAATCCAGGGCTGTCCCAGTGAAGAGGGTGGGGAAAATCCTTTGCCTCTGTTTCTGAAATGGCCAAGATGAAAATTGTGTCCACACAACCTGAAGCCTTCTATGTTTAGAGTGGTTCAGGGGATTTCCCTACACACACACCCTCCTTACACCCCACCAACATTTCCACCAATCACCCCTCCACCCAGTTTTTGTGAATTAATTATGTGCAATGTTGCCAATTTAGGTGATTGTTTAGAAATTTGAATGGAATATGAAACATTAATACATACTTTAAAAGCTATAAAGTGTATGATAAAATTACATGTTTCTGAAAAAGTATAATAGATTTGAAAAGTATGAAACATAGACTAGCTTCCTTATGACAGCTTTTGTTTTTATGTACGATGCCAGTGCATTCATTTCGGTGATGTTGGCCAAGTTATGATTTTGTAAAAGCAAAGTCCTAAATGAGCTCTCACCTGACAGCAAGTGATGAGCTGGGGACTGGGGGAAAGGCTTTCAGGACAGATTTTATTTACTTTTACATTCACACCTAATCTACCCTAGGTATCCAGGAAACAGATCTGTGTTGCCCAAGTGATAGATTTTGGCTGGGGTTGGGTTACAAATCCACTTGAATGCCGGGGTGAGGAGGTGGGAATGAAAATGTGTTGTTCTTATTGTACAAGTAAAAGGCAATAGAACGGGGGGGGGGGGGGGGGGGGGGGGGGGTGGGGGGGTGTAATTACCTGTGCTGATTTGAGAGCACATCAAGAGAGAGGGTGGGGACAGGTGTTTTTGCTTGATGGTCTGCCTGAGTCACAGGTACTATTTGACCTGCCCCTTTCCACTGTTTAAAGACAGAGCTGATTACGCTCCATAGATAGTCTTTTGTTTTGTTAAGTGACCACTGAAATCACTGATAATCAGGTCTAAGTGGCAGGGCCGCCGAGAGGGGGGGCAAGTGGGGCAATTTGCCCCAGGCCCCACAGGGGCCTCCTATAGTATTGCAACTTTTTTTATGGAAGGGGCCCCCGAAACTGCTTTGCCCCAGGCCCCTTGAATCCTCTGGGCGGCCCTGCAGAGATCTGTACAATGTAATCTCATAAATAGTGGGAAATGTGGGAAAGATATGCAACAAGCCTGTGTTAACCAAGCTGAGATTTCTCCTCCAGACACTTCATTCAAAGGCTTTGAATGGACTGCACTGGTTTGAGACTCAAATTTCATTAAGTCATCATGATCAGATTCTGACTCTTGGCATGCTGGTGTAAGCCTGGGGTAACTTCACTGAATTCTACAGGCTAGATCCTCAGCTGATGTAAACTGGAGTCAACAGAGATATGTTTATTTACATGGCCAGAGGATCTGGCTTCATCTTTATTCCAAGGCAACAGAGATCAGAATCTTGCCAGATAGATAGATAGATAGATAATATGTGTGTGTGTGTGTGTGTGTATACACTTCCCACGGAAATCTCTGACCCACATCCTGCAGTGACAGAGATGGGGTTACACATCAGGTGTAAGCTGGTACAGTAGCATAACTTGCACTGGTATGGCATTCAGGCAGGCTGCTGCTTCCCTGCTGTCCCGCAGCTTGTGTCATCCTTTACCCTGGGCAAAACGCACACAGTGTGGGTGCAAAAGTATCAGATCAGATGAGGTGTGTTTTACCCCAGCTTTGCACTGGTGTAAATTACTTAGGTTAGGTGAGGTACAGGGCAACAGAGGATCAGGCTTCTTAGTGTGTGTGCAAAATACCTGGCACGTACAGGTGCACAAGGAAAGACACAGTTGACAATCAGCTACCATGAAAGGGTAAACTAGACTAGCTCCCTCCTCCCTGCTAAGGAGCTGAGGATCAGCAGAAAAGGTATATTACACTCAGTGGGCCAGCTCCTCAGCTGTCGTAAATCAGCACAGACCCATTGATTTTGGTGGCACTACACTGACTGATGCCAACTGAGGCTCAGGACAAATGTGCCAATGTCTCATGTCAGGGATGCTGGTGTAAATATGGAGTAACTCAAGCAGCTTCTATGGTGATCCTCAGAACTTACTCTGGTGTCACTGAGCTTGGTATCTGGGGCGTAAGTCTGCAAAATTAGGCTGTATGCTGTCTGGGGAGGAAGCTGTCTTCTTCCGTGCCTGCTCCTGCTCCGAGGCAGAGTGCACTCTAATGCTATTGACTTAGGCTGGATTGACTCCAGAGGAAACTCAGGGCTAAGCACTCTGCTGGGGCTTAACACAGAAACAGTAAATCCATCAATGACTGTGAGATGCTGAGATCCTCCGGTAACCAGGGCCAAAGGACAGACAGATTGACAGTACTAAGAGCCTATTGGTGCTGATCCTGCATGCACTGGGATCCCCGGCCCAAAGGGGCTTAGCCCGGGATATGTGTCTGCATGGAAGCGCTGGCCCCTACAAGCTCCCCTGTCACTGCTTTCAATGAAACCCCTCATGCAAATGAGCCCAAATCCCCAATGGGCTCCCACCTTCCCCCATCTCATCCAATCAGATCCCCCGAAACGCAAACCCTGTGACACAGACACCAAGCATGCCACCTTTGAAGGGAGTTGCCATAGTTACTGGTGCCTCGCAGCAGCAGACTGAGCTCATTAAAATGATTCGACTGGCTACCCTATAATCAATCCGCATGGGGAGGGAGAAGGCCAGTGGGGAGTGGGGCTCAGCCCTGTGTGACTGCAGGGGAAGGGGCCTGTCCGACAGCCACAGGAAAGCCCAGGCCCCAGCCAGCGTCAGTGCAGCCCCCCCAGGAGATGTCCCCTGAGTGACAAGCACTGCTTAGCACTGATCCAGTGAACCACACCCAGCTGGAGAACCTAAGGACCTGACCTGCCCCGAAAGATGGGTAACCTGTGAAGAGCCCTGCCCAGACACCCGAGGGACTGGGGCAGTTCTGGGAATGGCCCCAGAGATCCCTGAAAATATTAGCCTGAGAGAACCATCCCTCTCCAGAGGAGTCCTCTCTCGTCACAGCATCTTCCCTCCCTGTGATGAATTCTAGGGCAGGGGCCCAAAGATGTGCACAGCCCTCTCTCACCCACACTCACCCACACCCACGGGTGCATCTTGAGCCCCTGTCTTCTGAGATGATGTCTTTCTGTGCACTGTTGGAGAGACCCCTGGTTGCCACAGGGAATACGGTCCCTGGCGCTGCTGCCTGGCTCCTCCACAGAAGCCCTCCTGACTGTGGCTGGTTGAAAATTAGTCCGCTGCGCTGAACATTCTTTTCCCAGCCAAAAAGGACTTTTCAGCCAAATCAAATTTTTTTTTTACCAAAATTTCCCGAAAATCCAGAAACCAAAACCACATTTTTTTTGTTAAAATAAAAATCGATGTTTGGTATAAATGTTCCGATTTTGGCTATTCAATCACTACATATTTTTTTGCCCCAAAATGCAAAATTTACCAAAACATGGGTTTTGAAAAGCAAATATTTTGGTTTAGTTTGTTTCATTGAAAATGTAATGGAAAAGCATGAAACAAACCCAAAGATTTTTCAAAATTGCCTATGCAAAATAATTGACATTTTTCAACCAGCTCTTCCCCAGAGAGAATTCCCATCTGGCCAGAACATTTAATACCACTCTAGAACAGTCAGAGTTCATAGCTGGCTCTTTCTGGCTCTCCTGTTTATATGCTTAGAAAAGTATTAAGACAACCCACAGGGGATGAAGACTCTAAGCTGCTTGGTGATGGGAAGACATTGCAAAGTCTGCAGGAGCAGGGGTCTCAGGTTGCTGTTGGAGTTGGAGCCGAGTAAATCCCAGCAAGCAGTTAATTCACTGAATTCAGCCTCTCTTTCTGCTTGTAGAGTATTTCCAAGAAGATCGCAATACCCCCAAAGCTTTGTTACATGCAGCGATATTTGTTAAATATTTTTATTCTGTGTATTGATTGTGACCATCCTATAATGGAGCTGTGTTTCTGGGTTGTGATTCCACATCACAGCCTGACTCTATTTCAGGACTGGGTGGGTGAGATTCTGTGGCCTGCACTGGGCAGAAAGTCAGACTGGATGATCATGATGGGCCTTTCTGGCCTTAAACGCCATGAGATAAGTCACATGGTGTTCTTTCTGTTCCGGGATTGGATAAGTGAAGAAGCATTCCCAAAACAAATTCAGGAATGTCATTTGCAACTTGATTTCCATGAATGGTTGTACCTGGAACCTGGCTGGCTCAGGTGAGTACAGAAATCCAACACAAACAGCCCTGCTGAGCCTGGTCATAAATAGATAGCTAAGATAATGTTTCTTTTACCTGTAAGGGTTAACAAAGGGAACCAACACCTGCCAGAGGACCAATCAGGAACTGGATTTTTCAAGTCAGGAGGAATTTTTGAGATCTGAGTCTTTTGTCTGTCTCTCAGCTATGAGAAGGTTCTTTCTATCTCCTAATCTTCTGTTTCCAAATGTAAGTACAGGTAGAAAAACATATAGGCTTTTATGTTGTTTTGGTTGTATTTCATGTTGTAGCTTGCTGGAATGTTTCAAATGGATATCTTTTTGAATCAGACTGTTTATTCATTTGCTTTATAGCAGTAGCCCTGTATTGTCACTTGATGCAGATTATATTCTTATGTCTTTTCTTTCTTTTTTTTTTATATAAAGTTTTCTTTTTTAGACTTGTTTGAGTTTTTCTCTCTGGGTAGGTTAAGGAACGAAGGGGAGGAATTCTCTTTGTTGTTAGATCTACGGAGGTAAGCTCTGCAGCACCAGGGAATTGATAGAGGCGGAAGAGAGAGAACATTCTGTCCTTTGTATTTGGGTTTTGTCTTTTGTGGAATAGAGGAGACATGCTTCTTGGTATTGTGATGTAAGAATTGCATCAGTATCCCAGGTTAGCCAGAGAGGGAAGTCTGGTGGGAGAGAGAGGGGAGGGAAGGGTTATTTCCCTTGTTGTGAGACTCAGAGTCTCTGAGTCTTGGGGTCCCTCCTGGGAATTTTGGGGAGACCAGAGGGGGCCAAAACCCTGGAATTTTTGGATGGTGGCAGCGAGATCAAAGCTAAGCTGGTAATTAAGCTTAGAAGAGTTCATGCTAGGCACCCAGATTTTTGGACGCTAAGATCCAGATTTGGGAAAGAGGCTTATGATGCTCACTTCACACTCACAGTGAATGTCTGTAGAGAAGAAGACTTGCAGCATTTTCCCAGCTCTATTGTGTGCTGGCCCAATGATGACATTACGAGCTGGGCAGGCTGCAGTGCCCCTCTGAGTCTGCAGTGTTGATGCCACACTAATGCGCACAAGTGCCAGACTCTGGTACAGCTTTAGATAGGGGGAAGACAGACCTTTTGCTAACCCCTCAATGTGGCACGAGGCAAAAGCAAGCCACTGTGCAAGTTATGTGACAACCATCATCATAGCCAACCCATTGGGCACTGAACCAGGGATCTCCAAAGCTAAAAGCAGAAGCTGGCTAGGGTTTGAGCTGTGGGGTGTGTGTAAGAGACTCACATCCTCAGCGTACTAGGCAGTGAGGGGGACTTGTAACAGCCGCTTTTTAGTATATCAAAACTTCTCTTTCTGGCATCTGTAAAGCATCTTATGGAGAAATGGCCTGAGTCACATGGCTTGTATCAAGCCCAGTGCTTAACTCTAACTATGGAGTGTTCATCACAGGGAGGGGGGTGGGTTTGGACCCATCTTGAGTTTGATCTGCATACCTGGAAGATTATTGGTGGCTTCAGATCACCTTTGGAAAATGCTACAGTGGCTGCTGCTGTGAAATTAAAGCACTAAACCTGAATTAAAAGCTGCATGCCCCACCATGTCCTGCAGCAGGCAGATCCATGTGGGGAGAATTCCTGGGGGAGTTCTGCACCAAAAAATTAAAAATTCTGTGCACAATATTTTAAAATTCTGTGTATTTTATTTGTTAAAATAACACAATATAATCACATCAGTTTCAGTTATTTTGGTAATTTATTCAAACTACAATGCAATAGATGGTGAATGGGAGTGGGAAGCATTGGAGGAAATTCCCAACCCCCCTTTGTCTAATAGTAATGTAGCTAGGTTTGACCCTTTATTTCTAATTATTAATTAACAAATATATGCAGCTATAGGCTCAATATTACATCATTGGCAACTGAAGAGCAAATGAGGGCTGGGGAATCAAACTCACCATTTATATTAGCTACTGACCATCAAAACCCAGCAGCTGTCTATCCTCACGCAAGTGGTGCCATGTTCAGATTTCAGTGCAATCCAGAGTCAATCTGCCGGATTTATACCAGTGTAAATAAGCAGGAATGGTGAATAGGGATTGGGGGTGCTCAGTGACTGGGTAAACTCCTTGTGTGACCATGCTGAGCAAGCAAACCCTCTAGACCAGGTCCTCAGCTGGTGAGGATCAGCCCCATTTAAGACAGAGCCATGCCAAGTTACAGCAGCTGGGAATCTGGCTTGCTCTCCTATACTGGCAGGTACCCCCGTGACATCTGGGCTACCGTAGGCAAGATCCACCTCTGAGCCCTGTGTCCTACCAGCAGATCAGCAGCAGTGCTGTCAAGCTACTTTGCATGGGTTCCTCTCCTCACTACCATCACCGTGTCCCCACCCTGTTATCCCCACAGCAGGCGCATGCTGGGCAGACAGCTATCAGGGTATGCAGATAATCTTTTACTCAGTACAAATAATTTATTACATTAAAATAATTCTTTTTTTTTTTTTTTCAAACGAGTACTTCAGGAGTCATTTTGGCTCTCCTGCAGAGGCATTTTTCAAAGTGCCATAATAAGCACTTAGAAGTGGGTGGTTATTTTTATTCTCCAAGCCTGTCAAGAAGCTGATGGATCGAATTGACTGATGACAAGGCAGCTGAATGCTCATACACGGAGGCCTCAGCGTGAACACAGATCCCCTTACAAATGAACAGCCAGGGTAGAGCAGAGCTCCCTGCTCCTCTGTTCTCCCATAGAAGCGTGATGGGCCAGGTGGGCCGCGGATAAGCTCTGCACATCCCCCAGCTCCCCGCTGCTAGTGAAGTGACAATGCTTCCCCGATTGTTCTCCCCAGCTCATCCCTTCCCTGCTGCAAGCACTGTTACCAGTCATCCCTGCTCCTCCCCAAACAAGAGGACATAGTAGCCCGGGTGAGAGCTTTGCCCCACGCTGCCAGAAAAGTGAGTAAGGAGCTCCAAGACATGTCCCCAGAGACAGGGCATGCTGGACTCTCTGACACCCTCCTGCCATGGGGACCTTCCCCTCCCAGCGGCAGTTCCTCCCTCTAGCTGCTTTCTGCCAAGGGGGTACAGCCCTCTGAGCCACTGCCCCTCTAAGTCCAGCTAACGGGGACAGGCCTCTCTCAGCTACCAACCCCTCGAGAACAAATTCCATGCACAGAGGGATGAGCACATCCCAGCCCCTCCAAGCCCCCCCCCCCCGCCACTGCCCCTGCTCTGGGCAGGACACACTCCTGTGTGTTGCTGAGATTATAAAGACACAGGGTGGGGGAAAAGAACAACCCAGTAACAGGGGCTTCTGCTGCCACAGGATTTGCCATAGGCTTGAAAACCCTGGCTGCTTATCGGGTGCCTGGAGCTATGTTACATCCCTTCAGTGCGTGACAGCTCGCAGGGCAGGCTGCTGGGTTGTTTCCTGCCTTTACAGAGACAGATCTCAGCTTGCAGAAGCCTCCCTGCCACCCTCACTGAGGTCACTGAATAAAATCTTGTCTGTCTTCCTTGCCCCAGTGCGAGTGAGAGCTGCTGTAAAGGTGGCAGACTCAGGAAGCCCAGGTACTACTGTCCTCAGTGCCCCAGGGGGGAGGAGAGAAAGACCAGTCTGCCATGCTCAGAGATCCCAGGGAGGACCCATTGGGATACACATGTGCCAGAGGCAGCAGGGTGCATTTAGGAGCACTCTCTCAGTGGGGTTTGCCCTGCTGCTTGCTGAGCATTATGGATCTTCTGGGGAATGTGGAGCAAATAGCACTTCCAACCTCTCCAGTGCTTCCTCTTGTTGATCTCAAAGCAGCTCACAGATGACATCTCACAACAGCCCTGTGTTAGCCGGGTCTCATTATCCCCATTTGGCAGATCAGAAGCGGCATCACAGAGCGTCAACTCGAGCCAGGACCTGACAGCCTAGAATCCTCACCCAGTACCATAACCACACCACCACCTTCTTCCTTGGGCTGAGCTGCCAGCAGAAAACTAAACCCAGCCAAGTAACAGACTCACAGCTCCCTGCCCTGCTGCTGTGCTGCTCAGACCCCCACAGCAGCAGCAGTGACCCCCTAACACTTCTGGCCTTTGCCACCCAAGCTAGCAGAGAATCACTCGTTAATGCGGATCAACTTAGGACCCATGACCCCAGCAGGATGCAGTGATGGATACACACTGGTTCATTAATGTTTCCCAGGAGTGGGATTTTTGCTATTGGCTTTTATAAGGCAAGTATATGAATGCAAAATGCCCCAGTTTCAAAGATTCAAAAGCTGAAGCCTGAAAGACCTTCCTCTTACAGGGCTTGGGAAACAGAGATTGAAACTGCCCCTGCAGGAGTCGGCCTTACACATGCAGGAGTCAGCCATGCAGGTGAGTGAGAATCACAGCCAGCATGAAGGGGGTGCAGAGAGACTAGGGCAATGCACTGTGTGCAGTCATTGACACCAGTGCCAAGTGAGTACACACTACTATTCTGGTGCCGATGGCTGTGTAAGGTGCAGGGCAATGGAGAAGCAGAGCCCCAGCATCTTGGCTGAGTTAGCCAAAATTCCTTGTGGGTGTGCTACAAAGGTACATGCTCCTGATCCTCAGCTTTGTGAAACATGGGACCAGATCCTGAATTGGTGCCAATCTGAGTAGCACCATTGGAGTCAAAGCTGATAACGCAGCCCTAGGACAGAGCTTCCCGTGCCTACACTCCACCCAGCCCTGAACTCTTTCAGGCAGCTGGCTCTCACACGGGGGCTGGCAGGAGCATTGCCCTGCTGCACTGGGACTGGCCTGCAGAGGAGGCTTTGGTTACCTGTGCTGGGATTAGCTGTGCCATGTTCCACAGCACAGCCCAGAATGAACTCCCTCCAAGCCCAGGGGGACTCAGTACATTTGAGCTGCTTTTCAAAATCCTTTCAAATGGGAAGCATCCAGCTGATCACTTTACCTAAAAAACCTTCCAGCAATGTGGAGGGAAATCAGCGCTGGGTGAACAAGGGGGGCTGGGGCAGGAAGACAGAGACTTTGAGCTGTATAAATAACTGAACACATGTTAAAAGGTCTTGCTCTCACGCTGCTCAGCCCTGGCATCAGCCCAAGCCCAATCTAAACCCCCATGGAGTGTTTTTCCCATCCAGTAGTTCTCACCTGCTCCAACCAGACCAAGATGTTGAAAACAGCAGATCCCTATGCCACCTGACCCAGGTTGGCCTATGGATTGCAGCTCTGGGTTGTGTACAGACGTCTCACACCTGCCTTGTCTTCTTTGGAGGATTCATAAGAGCCATTTAGGTGCAGCCTTTCCCAGGGGAAGGTTCAGAGCAGAGCTACTTTTCTGTACAGCAGAACCAGACCTGCATTTCCACTGGGACACAATCCTCCCTGCACTGTGCTAACAGGGGTGCTGGGCTAGAAGAGAAGCAGGCTCTGAGGGTTTGGGGAACACACACACCCCACCATAGCTGTTCAGATTGGTGCTGCTTCAGCTATGAATTTTTTACCCAATTAATTAGCTAATGTGGATATCCCTACATATTTATTCTTTGGTCAGCAAGCCCTGACCCAGACAGCATCAGTGGGACGGTGGGGAGAGGCACAAAACTTAGCAGCAGTGTGTGGGGAAGTGTGTGCTGGAGGGCACTAGGGTGTCTGGGGGCTGCTGGGCAGAAAGCTGGAGTGTGACTGGGGGGGAAGCTAAGCGAGCCTGAGGCCAGCTCCCGGCTCCTCCTCCCTCCACTTTCCCTGCTGCCTCTAGTGTCCACCTGCACAACCTGGCTGCTTCTTCCCTCTTCTGCTCCGGCATGGGGAGCAGGGAGAGGGAGGTAGAGGATCTTCTGCTCAGTGCACACCACAGCAGCTGTTCCTGCAGACCCATTGGATGTGTGAGATCTCCCTAGGCTGCAGGAACACATGCCTGGGGCTGCCCTGTGTGTGACTGTCACAAGATGCCAGACACACAGCCGGCCATCTTGCTGGTGGCTGAATCCCATCCAGACGGCTCAGCTCTCTCCCACTTCCATCCCCAGGCCAAGTGCACAGGAGTCCCAGCCGCAGCCAGACCCTCTCAGAAGGCCAGAGAGGCCTTGCCACTTCCAGCTTTGGAGGCCCCTAGCCATAATAAAAATAAAAAATGATGACACATGAAAATAAAATAAGGCACCAAAATAGAGTGAGACATAATTTGAATATTTTTTTATTTTAACGAATGCTTTTCTAGCACTAATTATTGAGGAAAAATCTGGTTTCGTGCCATGTCACAGTCGATATTAACAGGACCGGCTCTACCATTTTTGCTGCCCCAAGCAAAAAAACAAACAAACAAACAAAACAAAAACAAACAAAAATCGCTCAGACTGCCACTGCCCGAACTGCCAAAGCAGGGGGGGAAAAAGAAAGCCCGGACTCTGCTGCCCCAAGAATGGACAGAATGCTGCCCCTTAGCATGTGCCAACCCAGGCACGTGCTTGCTCTGTTGGTGCCTGGAGCTGGCCCTGGATATTAAGCGTGGCGAGCCCATTCAAATGCTCTTGTCCCATAGTTGAATGGTGATAGTTCTCTACCTGCTTCATCATGTGGAAGGCAAACTGACAAAAATACACAATGCGATTGTGATATTAGGAAACACCCCAGAGAGTCCAAGCTCAAGTATTTCTTGAAGCAATTCCTTTGGCTTGCAACCCAATTTAAAATTTGTGGAATATATTCGTTTGAGGAAGATGACCTCGTCAGTGAGCTCTTTTGAGATTTCTTTGTTGTATTGATGCTGAAATTGTTCAGCTTCAGAAAGTAGATTATTCTGTCTGTTGAACTGCCAAATAAACTCCCAAAGAGTACAAATTAGTCACAGTGACTCAAATCAATGCGTAAGACCTGATTGCATAGAGTCAAAGATGACAAGGAAGACATGGACCTTATAATGCAGCTCAGTATTGGGTTCAGTAGGTAAGTTGTGATTGGTGGAGAACTCAGATGAAATGCCAATATTTTGTGGACTCAGTCATGATTACATCCCATTGTTCACAAATCTGCTGAATGTCATTGATAAGACTTTCAGTGTTATCCCCCTCAACATCAAATGTAGCATTACATGCTTCAGTTCCCAGATTCGTTTGGTGGATCATTGTAAGTAGCCTCATCCACAAAGATCACCTCAGAATGCATTCAGATTTGGACATGTGCTTCTGAATAGACTGAAGCTCAGTTTCAGCCTGTGAGATTGAGAGATTCAAGCTCATTTAAAGCCTCTCACTGAATTCAAATGCTGCACAACTGGTTGAACATCATCCATCCGTGCAGATCATCTAGTTTTGGACATCCCATGCCGTTGAGAAAGACAAGATATCAGGATGACATATGTATAAACAAAATGCAGCTGTTGCTTATTATTGTCTATAACCAAAGTATACATGCTTGCTGTAATTCTTTACCTGTTGAGAGACCTGTCTAGGAAGGGGAGACCCTATGTCCTAGTGCACTCTCTCCCTGTTGTAGCTGCTAAACAGAATAAAGTATCTGACTCCGCTGCATCCAAACAAAAAGCGAGAACTGAGTTTTTCTCCGACAATTTGGTTACAGTTAGCCTAACTCTGGCTAACACCGTGAAACAGGAAGATATTGCTTCAGACTTTCCCACCTTTGTGGACTGCTGCTGAAGAGATTGTACATTTGTGAACAGTTCCAAAGTAAGTAATTGGCTCCTTGCATGATTCAGCACAGTCAACACCTACAAGGTTTAGTGTGTGGTTTCCACAGCTGGAGGAAAATACAGTTTGAATTATGCTCAAGCAGGACTGCTTATACACCTTTGTACTTCCCAGTCAAATTAGATCCATTGTCATAGGCTTGACCAATGAAGACTTGAAAAATCTAACTTAAAACCTTCTAGAATTGCTAGTACTTAAACAGCAATTTCTTTTCCAATTTTTCTCACAAAATTAACAAAATAAACCTTTCTTCAATTGAAAATTGAGCTGTCTACAATCTTAACATATCAAATAACCATAGTAGTCTGTTCCTTGTGAGAACAATCTGGAGTGGCATCAACAATGATTGAAAAATACTTGGCAGTGTGAATCTCATCAAGAATTGTTCGTATGAATAACCCACATAGCTCAATAAACTCGTTTTTATGCGTGTGGAGAGAGAATGGACTTGCATGCGCTTTTGACTCTCTTGCGATTCTCGAACACGTTTAACATGATCTGATAAAAGTGGATCATATTTGCTGAGGAGCTCAACTATATCTGGAAAGTTTCCATTTGCATGGTCACCAATACGTTGACTGGAACCAAAGAAAGCCAGAAAGAACAAGGATGACATTGAGGATGTGCTCAAGAAGTTTTTTCCAGTTATTAGTTTCTTTTAGAGAGTTCAGTCAAGAGTAAATTCTCAACTGAACTTTCAGCTGATGCTGCTACTGGCTGATTTCCATGCAACATAGCTTTCTTTGTGTGACACTGAACTCTCATGTGATGGTATTCAGTCTTTCAACTTCCTCCAGTCTCTGTTGATGCTCCATCCTGATTGATCAGAGAGAACTGATGTATTTGCAGCACTTTTGTTCAAAATGAAGAAGGTTATGCTGGAGTGCAGAAAAACAGCCTCTTGTGTAGGTCTCACCATTTGGAAGAGTTTTTGTCAGCAGACAAGTTGGGAAAGCAGGATTATCAGCATCTCATGGAATGTTACTTGGAATTTCAGAACAACTAATTTGAAGAAAAGATTGCATTTGGGCAGCATTGCTCTTGTCAATAATTCCAGTGTCAGTCACAATCAAACCCGTTGTATTCATGAATTGCTCTTGCTACATAAGATCTACATCTTCCTGTTGCTGTTGAGTTTCTTGATTGTACACAGGATCTTCTGCTACATCTGTTACTGTTGGCACATCTCCTTCTTGACTACTGTCCTCATGTTCAGGTATTGTCATTGAAATATCACCTGTTGCAGCTGCAGAGTTTTCATTATCTGTAGCATTGTTCATTGTGTAAGGTATGTTTTCCAGTGGTTTCAGAAACAAAGTTATTGGCTTTGAGCTCTTAGCTGCTGCTTCACTCAGTTGTTTTTGCCGTCTCTTGCTTGCATCACTTTCAAATCTCCTCTTCCTAGCGATCTATCTGGTCAATAAGTAGCCTATCCACACTTGAAATAGTCTGCTGTAAATAAGTAGCTTATCTACACTTGAAATCTTCTACTGTAAACCATGCACACAAATGCTGAAAAGACTTAAAACAAAGGAATACTAATTAAGAACACAAAATGAAACAGTCAGACAGGTTATTATCCTTATCACTGAATCAAAACTCAAGCATGCAAGGTATAATATAACAGGTTGAGCTGAAGACAAAGGGATGACATATATATATATAGTAACACAGACTCAGATACAGACAGAGGGATAATGTCCAAAAATTTCAAACATGTGTCTTCACGAAACTCACTGTACAAGATTGTCCTCACAAATTTTCACCTTGAATCTAGGTCTATACATTACAAAAGCCTATGATGATGGCCAGGCTACCAAGCTAGGGCTCAAGCAACCACCAGTCACCTCTTTTAGCTACCATATGAAGATAATAATGAGGAATTCTCACACATAAATAATTCCTTAGTCAACTAGATGTAAAACTATAAAGACACTAAAATGTCACAATTCTCTACCTTTCAACACGCACCTAATCTTGTACCAGCCACTAGTTGACATAATCAGCTGATCTGAGAGAACATGTTCATCACGGTCTAATCTTGTGCCATCAGAACTGATATATTTTTATTAATATTTGTTAACATTTTTAACTCTTTAATATGCCAAAATCTATATCAGTTAAAAAAAATTATGTCTTTTACCAAATCACATCTTATTTGCTTAAATTTACAGCTCTAAGCTGCGAGAGTGGGTCATGTTTTGGTCCCATAGAGATGTGCATAAAAATAAGTTGTGAAACTTCTCAAATGCCAAAAAAATAACAAGTGTCTAAATTTGAGGCCCCCTTTGAGCTTGAGGCCCAGGCCAAATGGCCCTCCTGCCCCCCCGCCCCCGCCCGGTTGGCCCTGACCGCAGCTCCTGTCTCAAAGCAACAGCCGGACTGCTCCCTGCTGGCTTTGCTCCAGCCAAAAGCTAGGGGAGAGGGAGACATTGTCGCCATTTCCACTGCCACAGCTGAAGGCTGTGGGGTTTGTCCCCCTGTGCTGGCTCTCTAAAGCTAGGCAGTTACAAGGGAGAGGAGAGGCCTAACATTAGGCAGCCCTGAACCCTGGGAGCCCCATTGACTCCAGTGACTCAGTCATGTGAGGGGCTGCAGGCGGGGGAGAAATGCATTCTGATCTAGCGAGGGGAGCGCATAGTGCCCTTGCTGTGGTATCGAATTTCCTACCAGCAGATCATGGGGCAGGATCACTCCCCCATTGTACACAGCAGGAACCAGAGAGGTTTAAATGACTTGTCCACGGCCACACAGGGAGTCAGTCGCAGAGCTAAGATTCAAATGCAGACCTCCAGAGTTCAAGGTCAGCCCATTACCCACAAGACCAGCCTCCCCCATATTTAGTCTCTCACTGCCTCAGTTTCCCCCTGCCAAGCGGGGATAATACCCAGGAGTCAAATTAATGAGAAGAAATGAGCAGCGATACTCTTCCAGCCTCTGCTTACAAACCAGGCTCCCCCAGTTGACATGCCACTTGGTGCTCAGCCTCGATTCCCCTTGGGGGTCTGGCTCACCCATGAGTGGATGGGCTGCTTCTGCCCTGCTAGCCCCGTGGGCTGGGAATGGGGGATAGGTAATGGAATTACCAGCTCATCTATCAAACAGATCTTAGGATTTTATCCTGCCACCCATCACCATCACAGCCGAGCGCCTTCAATAAAGTCGATAGCAACAGCCATGTCCCTAGTCAGCTCCACGGAGTCTCTGGCACATCTCTCTTAATGGGGGTGGGACTCACCACTGCAGGCTCCCCCTCCCCACCGGATGTCCCAGGGATCAACTCTGCTAGCCAGTGTGCCCTCTTCTGGTGGCATCTCACTGCCTTCACTTCTGCTCCAGGGACGCTTGTTACCCCCAGGCCCCCAGCATCCTCTTCATGACCAGCACTCTGCTCCCACTTTCTGCACTCTGCTCCGTGACAAGTGCGGACAGGGGGGAGCCAGGCCCACCCACTACTCCAGGTCCCAGCCCAGGGACCCTGCAGACGGCCACTGCTTTCAGCACCCCTTCCAACTCCTCTGTAGATCTCCTTGGGCCACTTCCCCAAAGCCCCTGCACCCTTTTCACCCCTGCCTCAGGGCCTCAGGCTGCAAATCCCTGCAGCCCACCAAGAGCTACCTTTGGCTCCCCAGATCCTTGCCTGCAGCACTGCTCTGTCTAGGGTACTTGCTGTCCTCAATCTCCAAGGCAGCCAATCCTCCTCCCTCCTCAAGCTCCAGGGAGAAATCAAAGCTGCTCTGCTCTGCGTCCCTTCTTATATGGGCCAGCCTAGCCTTGATTGGCTGCTCTAGACTGCCTCTCTCTAATTGGCTGCCTTCTGCGCAGCCTCCCTAGGGCTCTATTAACCCCTTATGGGCCAGTGTGGGTCAGATACCCCATCACAGGGAGTAAAAAAAATCAGCTTGAGGGAAGATTTGTGGGTTTGATTTTTTAAATTTACTTTTTGGTTCTGATTCAGTATTAGCTGGTTGGAATTTGGGTGTAGCAGACAGGTCAGTGTTGGGAGTGTCATTCTCATGGAGGAAAGACCATTTCCCATCTAGGAGCAAACTGGAGTGGCATCTGAAAGAGATTGCACCAATCTTCACCCCATTAGCTAGACAAAGCCTTGCTCAGACCAGAGCTCATGCAGTATCCATTGTGAAAGCATGTCTTGGGGTGTTCCTGCAGTGTAAATGGATCCCATTAGAAAGTGCATGGTCCCACCATCCCGTTAAAGTGAGCACAGCACTGATGAGCAGGAAGTGCCTGGCTGGAGAGGGAGCTGGCTGTCCTCCGCACCTGATGGGATTATAACCTCTTCAGGTGAAAAAGCAGCAGGAGAGTCTGGAGATAGGTTAAATATCAGTCCCCAAACAGAAGGATTGTTATAGTCCAGGACCTTGCAGCTCTGTGTCAAACTGGGACTGTCTGTCTCAGAGTAAGACACCTGGCTGCAAGAAAGGGCAGAACCTGAGTGAGTTTAGAAGCCTGCAAAGGGATTATCGGCCAAAGCGAATCTGCACGTCATCCTTGCACAGGGGCCATGCTAATCTTCTCTGTATTGTTCCAATTTTAGTATATGTGCTGCCCAAGCGAATACAACGGCAGGAATTACGAAGCTGAAGTTGAGTACCAGTGCTGAAGAGAAGCTACTGGGATCATGAGATGCATGAGCCCACTGCCTACAGCTAGGCTAAGCAGCCCTTCTGATCAATGCTGGGGACATCGACACATTGTTACTTGTGAAATACTTGCCTCTCCAGCTGTACTTTGTGTACCAGGTGACATAATGGTGAATTGGTGGGAATAGCGTGTAGCTGTGCAAAAGGTAGTAAGTAGCCTCTGGCACCAAGTTGGGCCCCTTCCCTGGCATCAGGTGCATCTCCCACTTCTCTGGCTCCTGAGCCCAGATCCTACAGAGGTCCCTCCCTTTGGCTAGATCGTGGGTGCTCACAGCAGGAACCTTCTCCCAATAGAACTAACGAGCTCTGACACTGCAGGATTCCCAGCAAGAAGAGATGACCTAGTAGGTTATAGGTTTGTTTTATCTGTAACTATTTGTTTCCAACATTCTTTTCCACTCTCACCTGAACCTCTGTTCTGTGATAATGAACCCTGTCAATGTATCTAGGTGCTGGGTGCTAGGCAGAGCTGAGTTCTAAGCTGGGCTGTACTTTTCCTTTGGGGCCAGCAGGCCTGGTAATTCTATGAGGATTCAGTGGATAAGAGGTGGGTGCTACAGGGAACACTCAGTGGGGCCAGTGGTTGGTGTGTGCCCATCACTAACCCGCCCAGAGAGAGCAATGCCATTGTCTGTGCATCCTTCTCCCTCTCCCAAGACACAGACAGCCTTTTTCTTAGCTACCCCCACCTTAGCCGCTTTAGGAGCTCACAGCCACTGGAGAGGTCTCAGAAAGGCTTCATCAGCCATTGCAATAAGAGCAGCAAGTGGGGAAGGGGACGGTTTGCTCCTGGCACTTGGAAGCGATTAACAGAAGAATGATGCAGCAGGGAGCAGCAGGCGTCAAGACCTTTCTGCTCCATTTGAGTCACAGGCACTCACCCAGCACAAGATTCCTAGGCAAGAGAGGCAACCACCCCCACCAATTTCTCCTTCTGAGTGCTGCTCCTAGAGAGAAGTCGGTGCTATCTGAGCTGGGAAACTTGGCTGGAGCCCAGTGCCAAAGCTGCTGTCACAGGGCCTCTCTATGCTAACACAAGAAATTCACATCCCTCCTCACTATGACAGAAAAGCTGTGTCAGTGGAAGCCTTGGGCAGCTCCTTCTCAGAACGGGCTGCCTATCCTCTGAATTATACTCCCAAGCTGAGATAGGCAACAATTAATTGCAACAGACCCTCTGTTCAGATACCATGCTCAGAATTCACCTGAGAGCCTTACCAAGCGCTCTGCACTGCCCAGCCACGCCACAATGCGGGTCCTTGGACCTATCCTCTATCCAAGTGTTTGTAAAGTGCCACTCAGGGGAGGAGCTGACCCTTGAGAAAGGAAACCAACCAAACTCAATGGCTCCTCTGAGTCCAGGACCTGAACCCAGGCTATAGCAATGAGACCCCTGAGCTGCAGTCACTAGAGCAGAAGTTCTCAACCTTTTTCTTTCTGAGCTCCCTTCAATATGCCGTAAAAACTCCATGGCCCACCTGTCCCGCAACAACAGTTTTTCTGCATATAAAAGCCAGGGCTGGTGTTAGGGGGCAGCAAGCAGGGCAATTGCCTGGGGCCCTGTACCGCAGGAGGTCCCGTGAAGCTAAGTTACTCAGGCTTTGGCTTCAGCCTTGGTTGGTGGTGCCCGGGGGCTTCAGCTCCATGTGGTGGAGCTTTAGCTTTCTGCCCTGGGCCCCATTATGTCTAATGCCAGCCCTGCTTGGCGGACCCCCTGAAACCTGATCATGGACCCCAGAGGGACCTAGACCCCTGGTTGGGAACCACTGCACTAGAGCATCAGAAATGAACCAATGAGACTGGCTTATTCAGGCTGCGCTGAGCCAAGAGCCCTTGGTGAAGTGCATCACTGTCAGTGCAGATCTGGATTTGGGAGTGGGGGTTTTTCCTAGGATTTATTTGTAAGAGGGTCTGAATGAATTCTCCCCTGACAGCTAGCTGGGAGGGGGAGAGACTTCAGGAGTAAATTGTATTTACATGAACACACCTACTCTGCTTAGATGTCCAGCAGAGCAGTGTTGCTCAAAATGATCAACTTTGGCTCATGCTGGGTTACAAATCACTTTAGCACTGAATGCAGAGGTAGAGAAATGTTGATATCAATATTGTTGTCTTTATTGTATGAATAACTTGTCCTTAACTTGTCCCAAATGAGGGGATCACCCTCAGTTGAAAGGATGTCATTAAGCCAGGGGCTCCAAGGAAGACAGGAGAGGACAAGTGTCTAGGATTCTCAACTGTCTAATTGCACAAACCCAAAAACCCCTGTCTTGCGCCTCCCGTGTTCCACATCTCCACTCCCCTCCCTCCATTGCTTGCTCCTTCTCAACCTCCCTCACTTTCACTAGGCTGAGGCAGGGGATTGAGGTGTGCGATGGAGTGTGGGGCTAAGGGGTTGGAGTGTGGGAGGGGGCTCCAGGATGACCTGGGGGCAAGGGCTTGGAGTAGAGGAGGGGGTTTTGGTGCAGGAGGGGGCTCAGGGCTGGGGCAGGGAGTTAGGGTGTGGAAGAGGGTGCAGGATGCAGGCTCCAGCCAGGTGGTGCTTACCTCAGATGACTCCCAGAAGTGGCAGCATGTTTGGCGGTGGCTCCTAGGCTCTTAGGTGGCCAGGCAGCTCTGCATGCTGCCCCTGCCCACAACTTAAGCACCACCCCCACAGCTCCCATTGGCCATTGTTCCCCGTTCCTGGCCAATGGGAGCTGTAGAGTTGAGGCTGGGAGCAGGGGCACCACATAGAGACCCCCTGGCTGTGCCTCCTCCTAGAAGCTGCTGCTGGACATGTTGCCGCTTCCAGGAGCAGAGTGGAGCCAGGGCAGGTAGTGAGACTGCCTTAGTCCTGCTGCGCTGCCAGACTTTTCATGGCCTAAAATCTCCCAGATTGGCTTCAGTAGCCTCTGGGAAATCAAGACCGATTCCGGGAGGCTCCTGGACAAACCTGGAGGGTTGGCAACCCTACAGGCATCCCAGCCAGGAGGTGTGGACTTTCCCTCCGGGTCCCCAGTCTGGTTGAACCTGTTCCTCCCCGGTGTTCAAAGATAGAGCTAAATACGCTGCATTCAGAGCCTTTGTTACTTTAAGAGCTTAAATGAGAGCTGACATCACTTGTGGTGGGAGGGCATTTCTGCCCAACCCGCTAAAAGCTGAAAATCACTAAGAGCTGACAGTCACTAAGAGTCTAGCCTGCAGAGGTCACAGCAGAGAGGCAGATGGCAGCAGAAGGTAACTGACAGTCGGCCAGCGGGAGCAGCGAGCAGTCAGCTGGTGGGAGCAGTGAGCAGCTGGTGGGGCGGCCAGCAGACAGGAACTGGGGCTGGCAGGGCAGCCAGCCAGAGCAAGTGATTGAGTGGTGAAGCAAGCAAGGTGCCTTCTTCCCCAGGTGGGAGGGGATCTCATACAGCTGCACCTTTGAACCCTGGGTCCTCACTGACCAAGGACAACTCTGTGCGTGGGGTATGATGACGGGGAAGAGAGGGTCACAGAAAAGGAACTTTTGGCTGTATAGCTCAGGAACACGAGGTGGAAGGCTCTGCGCCATGCTCTTTGGGGTGTGTCCTCCTCAGAGTTTTATAATTATGAATCCTGCTTGCGGCGTTTTACCTATTTAATGTTGAGTGACTTCCCTCCTTTCGCTAAAAGTTTCTTTTCTACACTCAGACTCTGTGCGTGCAGGTGGGGAAGTATTGCCTCTCAGAGGTGCCCAGGGGTGGTGTGTCATTTTCCCAGGTTACTGAGTGGGGGCTTGAGCTGGTTCTGTGTTGTACTATTGAAAAGGAACCCCTGGATATTGAACCCGGCCCTGGTTGCTGTCAGCTCCACGTGGCAGCCGGGTTACAAAATCAAACACAAAACTCACTAGTTTTTAAAGCTCAGATGCTAGAATGTTGAGACTTTTAGTCATTTGGGGTTTTTTTGGTTGTTATTTTATCTTTCATCCTCCATCGTAGTCCACCTTCTTTTTGTTAAGATTGGTGCCCTTTTTAGGTGCCTATTTTTCTGATTGATTAAAATTTAAGCCTAATCTACCTAGCAACAGTTAAGGTGGGAAAGGGTCATCTGACTCCCAGTTATTCTGCCTAGTGGCAGAGTCTGTATAAGGGGTTTCATACTCCGTCAAGTGCTGTCCACCCAGGAGGCAACCTGTGTTCAGTTCAATCCACGTTTGTGCTCGGTCGTGCGATGGAGGAAGAGAAACATCATCAGTACACCTGTGCTTACCTGGTTGTCCATCGTCAGGGAGGATCTCCTGTTCAATCTCGAGTTCCTGATTCTGGTAGCTGTCATCAAAGTCCTGACCTGAGATACTTGAGTATTGTGAGCCATCTACACCTGAGCTCCTGTTACTCCTAGAGACTGAGTAACATTGACATTTTATTTGTTTTGTGCCCATATTGGCTAGGGGTTGGATCTGGGCTCCAAGCCCACTGTACTTGGAAAACCACCGAGCTGTTTGCTGCTTAATCTGTTTCATGCTCTTTTATTCTGTTTTAATGTTTTCTTCCCCTTTCCCCTATATTATGTTACTTACACTTTAATAAAACCCTCCTGCCTGTTTTCACCTTTTAAAATGACTAAGTTTCATTTGACCTGCGACTAATCAGTGATAGACCCTACAGCGGAATCAATCCTTTTGGGGAGGTAGTATCCTTAAATCAATTCCACCAGTCTTTTCTGGTAACAAGAAGATGTCTGGCAGCCAGCACTGAAACACTTGCATTGTCAGGATGGAGGCTATTTGCAAACTGGTTGATCAGAAGGACAGCCAGTGGCTTAGCCATGGCAGAAAACTTTATCCCACAAGAGTCCAGATAGAGCAAAAGGTAAATACAGACATCTGAGGAGGGGAGATTCAGGTTTTACTCTAACTGTGGCATTCGGAGGCTTGGGCATGTCACATATTATAGTGGTGGAGCTGGTTGGGGGAGGTATAGTCTTTGCAGAATCAGGTAGCATTTAGGGTGGCTGTGAACTCACCACAAGGCATTTAAGCCAACATGACACCCACACAGGCAGGTTAGATAAAAACATAAAATACTCTTACTAGAAGGTTGCCACATAACAATATTTTATTTCTTAGAATTCAGAACCTTAACACACAAGAACCCAAAACCAGAGAGAGACAAAGCAGGCTGCTCCCTAGGGCAGCAAGGCACAACTCAGCCTACAGTAAGATGGGATATCTGTCTGCTGACTAACTTTGCTTGCCTGCTTCCCTACAGAGCCAGTTGTCTGCAAGGAGGACCAGGAAAACACCTGAGAATGTAAAGTGATTGATCACAATTATAACACAGTTTTCATTATACCGCGCTCAATAATGGCACCTCAGAGTGGGCAAGATTTAACAGGATGCTCCTGTGGGGCCTTTAGGAAAATCTACTCCATCCTCATGCAGGCAGAGAGGGACAGCTTTGGTTCCTGAAGCTGCTACAGACTTTGAAATCTCCAAATGAGCCTCACTAGGTAACACACCGATGTAACAAGGATGGGTCTCCCTTGGCACACAGAAAAGCTGCAGTGATTTAAGGGGAAACAGACAGGGCCAAAAGCGAGCGCAAAAAGGGACCATTCACACGGACTGGCAGGGAAGCCAGGGAGTCCCAACCGCAGCTGGGCAGGAAGTTTTTGACAGATGTTTTTTCTTCAGAAAATGCCAATTCATCAAAGCCAAAATTGTTTGCAGGAAAAGGGTTGGTGTTGCGGAACTCCCTGTTTTGGAAACAAGTTTCAAGGTTGTTGAAGGGTCCTGGTTTGATGTATTCAGAATGAAAAAAGTTCCACTTTCTGGCTTGAAGTTACATTGTTCTACAATTTAATTTCTAGTAAAAAAGTCAAAATTAGAACAAAAGATTTGATTGTCCAGATCCAGTTTTTAAATTTTATTTTTGGTTTGCAAAAATTTCATCCGGGCTTTTCCTCCCAGCTGGGACAGGAAAAGTTTTTGAAATCTCACATTCTCACAGAACAAGAAAAGTGTTCCCCACTCAGTTTCAGTCTCAACCATTGCCGGGTAGGAGCGCCAAGAATCTGACTCAGAAATGGGCATTGCATCCAGCTCCTAAACATCTGGGTGTTAGTCCTCAGGAATTCCTCTCTCCCATGGTCTGAACAACCAGCATCCCCCAGTGAGTCACTGATCCCCTCACCAGCACAGGCAGGCAAGTAAAAGAGTAGCCAATCCCACCGCCAGGATTACCTGGCTATGCACTGATCAAGCCAGGTGTGTGCAGTAGCCACCATTACCACCCTATACAGCACTGGTAAAGTCTGTTGGGAGTCACTGGATCCGAAAGCTTGTTCCAGCTCAGCAGCCCCGCTGCACTAGACAGCTGTACGGATTGGCCCCTTGGTGACATGACCCAGCTCTGAATGCTTAAATGAAGGCTTGGCAGTCACCCCACCACAGCCATTTCTGAAGACACCAGATGACAGCTCCGGGGCAAAGGGACAGTAGCCAGACATGGGGATCCCTGCCTTAGATCATTTAGAGCCAAACTTAAAACTCAAGTTTAAGATTTGGGGTAGAAGAAAACAAAAATGCCTCTTGTGGAAAAAGCAAGTCAACCAGAAAAAAGATACGAATAATAAAATCCTCTCCCGCTGCTCCCGGGGAAACAGGACCTAGCTTCTCCTTGGCACAAGAGTAATGGGCAGCCTTTAAATCATTTAGTCACACAAAAATTCAATGAGAAATGGTTCTCAGCTCCTAGAGCAGGCGATGCTAGGAACAGAGCTCTGCCTGAGAGAATGACCAGATAGAACTTATGCCCAAACACAGCCAGCCCAGCCCAGTACAAACAGACAAAAGTACCCCTAAAACCTCTCCTGTCCTTCCTTCCCACCCCTACTCACAGCACACCCAACATGAGCCAAGGACCGTCTAAAAGCACTCCCCAAGCAAGCCTGTCAACCACAGCTCCTCTTCCAGACCAGGTGCTTCATTTGCAATAGGGTTAGGGGGGCAGTTGTCCACCCTCCCGACCTTTGTTTGCCCCCTCCCAAGTCTACATGCTCCACTTTTGGGCTCTCCTCTAACTTTGCAGGATATAATAAATATAATATAATATAATAAAATTAATATAATTATAATTAATAAACTGCATAGTAGTGACACAACTTTGCCTCCCTCCAATTTTTCTGCAATGATACTCCTGACCCAAATCATATTGAAATCCTGGGAAATTTTATACAGTCCAGTTAACCCAGAATTCCCTTCTTCTTCAGTGTGATGGGAGCATTTTTGGCCAATCAAACACTAAGGCTGAGAAGTCTTGCTCTGGAGTTTGGTTATGAACAGATGTCCTTTGAGTGGCAGTTTCCTTACTCAATCAGAATTCTGATTGGTTGAGGAACTGTCACTCAAAGGGTAACTGCTGTGACTCCCCACCTTCTGAGGTCCACCGGTTATGATCTGATTGGCTGACAATGTTGTACCTGAGCACCACGTCCACGAGCAGGATTCTGGGGAGGCTGCTACAGGAGTTCTATAGGCAGAAGCTGAGCAGAGTTCTGCATGTAAAGCAGAATTCAGCCTTGGGAGCTGTGACTTTCCCCACAGAGAGCTGAGTTCGGGCTTCTGCCACACGACTCTCTCCAGGTTTGGCCAAGGTTCCAGGGGGACTCTAATCATAGAGACCATGGTGGAAACGATGCTAGATTCATGATTCAAAACTGAAGCTAGCTGTGGAAGGGGGATCTAGTCTAGGGGATTAGCCATCCCGTGGAATCTGTAAAGCAAGACTGGAAAAAGCATTCTCCAGCTCAGCCACAAGTTACAGGGCTGGAGGCAGGAGTCACTGGCCTGTGCTCTGCAGGAGGTCAGACTAGATGAGCCCAGTGGTCCCTTCTGGCCTTAAAATCTGTTCAATCCGAGCATTTAGCCATTTGGATAAAATCTCCACATTTCTGTGCCATCTCCCTTAGCGGTATCTGTAAATGGGGAAATGATAGAGGTGAAAGGAAGCCGGTCTGGTCCGGTCCGGCGTACCGGCAAGAGCCAGTACACCATGCAGGACCACATCGACTTCCACGGCGGGGATTAAAAGGGCTCTGGGCTGCCCGCGGCTACGGGCAGCCCAGAGCCCTTTAAATCCCAGCCACGGCTCTGGTGGCCGGGCTGGGGCTGGGGCTGGGATTTAAAGGGCTCAGAGCTCCCCATGGCTGCAGGCAGCCCAGAACTCTTTGAATCCTGGCCGCGGCTGAGATTTAAAGGGCTCAGAGCTCCCCCGCGGCTGTGGGCAGCCCAGAGCCCACTGAATCCTGGCCGCAGCTGAGATTTAAAGGGCTCAGAGCTCTCCATGGCTCTGGGCAGCCCAGAGCCCTTTAAATCCTGGCTGTGGCTCCAGCGGCTGGGTCGGGGCTGGGATTTAAAGGGGTCAGAGCTCCCTGCGGCTGTGGGCAGCACGGAGCCCTTTGAATCCCGGCCGTGGCTGAGATTTAAAAGGCTCAGAGCTCCCTGCTGCTGCGGGCAGCCCAGAGCCCTTTAAATCCTGGCTGTGGCTCTGGTGGCTGGGCTGGGGTTGGGATTTAAAGGGCTCAGAGCTCCCTGCAGCTGCGGGCAGCCCAGAACTCTTTGAATCCCGGCCACAACTCTGGCAGCCGGGCTGGGGCCAGGAGTTAAAGGGCTCCTGGCTTCCCTCAGTGGCAGGAGCTCTGGGCCCTTTAAATCCCTGCCCCAGCCCCGCAAAGCTTGGGGTTCCCCTTGGTGGCCAGAGCCCCGGGCCCTTTAATTTGCCCCTGAGCTCCGGGGGGCTCCCAGGCACCTCTGCAGCTGGGAGCCCCTGGCTGATTTAAAGGCTCTGGGTCTCCCAGCCACAGCTGGTTCCCCAGGATTTAAATTTTAAGAGGCCACGCCTCTTCCAGATGAGGCCATGCCCCCCTCAGGACTCCAGCAGTACCGCTAAGTCCTGTAAGTTACTTTCACCCCGGGCAATGATAACTGCCCCCCTGAGGCGTTGGTCTGGGGCCTTGCTTATGAAGAGTTATGGGATACACCTGACTGTCCCCTGCAGTCCATGGGCAAGCTGGGGTTAGCACACACCGCCCTTTGCTTTGCCAGTCAGCGCCCTTTCCACCAAGGCTAGATGGTATGTGACTGATGTCTCCCTTCTCCCCTCCCACTCCCACTTGTCCTGAAAAACCTACCAGTGGTGGGAGTGTCACACGAGGTGCATGATGCTGGGCAGGTACAGATCCCTCAGGGCTGCCCTTTCTTGCTCTCCCCACTACATAGCAATCTGGCCATGCGTGACACTCAGCAGGCAGCCGTGTCTCCAGATGTGCCCTCATCCCAGAGCACTTCCTGCTCCAGGGAAAGGCTCAGAGCTTGGGGAACTGGCTCAAGCCTCTGGCAGAGGCTCCCTGCTGTGATGTTAGCTGGTTTATGACCCTTCTGCTCCAGCATAGCCAAAGCAAGGGAGCCATAGGACAGCTCTCAATCTGGCCCCCAATCCTGAAGTGATAGGTGCCTTTCTGGTTTCTCCAATCCAAACTTGTCACGTGATTTTCACAGAACCTCACTGCAATAATCCACACGGGTTATAATTCATGCCGGACAACATCTGTCTTTTCCCCAGGTCTGCAGCAGAGAGGACAGTACCGGGGTCTCTCTTCTTAGTGAGACATTGTTTCTGACAAAAACACTGCAGCGCATCCATCAGCCCATTATGGAGAATTGCTGTAAATAACCGGGACTCTGTCATCAAATCAGTGAGCAAGCCCCATTTGGTTTTCCTTTCTCGTCGTTTTTATTCACTCACTAATTCCCTAAGATATAGTCCTTCACCGTGGGTCTCCCAGTCCCTAGGAGGAACTAGCAAGATTCTAGCAATATATATACTGCTTCCTGTATGTTCCACTCCATGCATCTGATGAAGTGGGTTTTAGCCCACGAAAGCTTATCCCAAATAAGTGTGTTAGTCTGTAAGGTGCCACAAGTACTCCTCGTTGTTTTTGCAAGATTCTAGTGCTTCTCTTTGAATGAGCCAAGAGACACTTCATACCCTTTGGAGACTGGGCATATAGATCGATAGATTTTCTCCTAAGCATATGTAAGTCTGGCAGCCTGGCAAATGCCAGCATCCTAATGGTTAATACATTCATTCCCCTCTATCTAACATTTCCTTTGTTGCCAGTTCACACACACTCATCAGCAACTGATGCTGCTTCATCTGTTGATTCTGCTTCCCCCTAGTGGACTTAAAGGTTTCCCTGTAAAAAACCTTTCGAATCTTTCTTTGGTTTGCCCTTATTTTAGCCTTTCCTAGTTGCTTCCAAGGTTCTCAGATATCAGGCTGATGAGCATGAGCAGACACTACAATGCACAAAGAGATGCTTTCAAATAGATTTTCTGGAGGACAGGCCATGGCACCTAGAAGTTTGGGGTTGAAGGTGCCATCTCACTGTAATTCCTCAGCTGCTAACACTAGAGCAAAGTAAAGCTTTGCATGGCTCAAGAGTAATTCTATTGCCAAGCTTTTGTGGCTTCACACAACTGGAGTTTCTTGTTAATGTAAGGGGACTGTTGCCCCCTTACTAACATTCAGTGGGGGTGTTTGGTTGCTAGCTCCCAGCACTAAAAGGGGAGGGATCGATGGCAAATCAGGACCGTGAGACTGACAGTCTCCAGGAACAATGTGGAGAGGCCAATGCTCCAGGTCAGCCTGACTGACAGGGCGAGCAGGCTAATCAAGGAGTCAGGAGGCCAGGGGGGTCCTGTCCTCCGTGTGAGCCTTAATTGTCTGAGTTAGATAGAGAGGGGCCCAAGCTAAGCTGATGGGAGCGGAGCTGCAGCCCAAAAAGCCAGAGCACAGCCCAGAGAAAGCAGACCTGCCCTGGGAGGGGAGCTGCAGCAACCAGAGCCAGAGGGCCAGACAAGTAGTCCAGGAAGCAGATGAGAGCTCAGAGCAGAGTCACAGAAGCAGCCTGCAGAGCAGCCCTGCCCTGGGAGCAGAGCGGTAGCAACTGGAGCCAGAGAGGCCAGAGAAGCAGCCCAGAGAGCTGAAGGCAGAGCAGCAGCAGCAGCCGTGCTGAGGCAGTGTGGAGCTGGAGC